>NC_140988.1:75368348-75591400 GCF_052327205.1 Somniosus microcephalus | reverse complement strand
CACGGGGAGCAGGCAGGGAAACCCGGCAGCCGTTAGCGAGCAGCTCGAGCGGGAAACTTCGCCAGTTTTTCCGGTCCCGCACTCACGGGAAGAGTGAGAGGGGAAAGTAGAGAGAGAGAGAGGGAAGAGGAGAGAGAGGGAAGAGGAGAAGGTGAGAGAGGGAAGAGGAGAAGGAGAGAGAGAGAGAGGGAAGAGAGAGAGAGAGAGAAATTGTTTGAGCTTCAGGCCTGCCTGCAGCGGGCCTGGAGAGCAGCCCCGAGTCCCCCCTGCGCGAGGGTGAGGAGGAGCGGGGGGGGACGGCGACGGTTAGGGGATCACTTAATTTCCTACTGTTGCTAAACACAATTTAAAACTCAAATAAATTGTTATTTAATTCCCTAACACATAATTCAAATATTTACCTTAGTTTACCTTAGTTCCCTAACACACAGAAAGTGTGGGGAAAAAATCGTGAAGAATCAAGATGGCGGCCACTCACCTCGGTTCAGAACGATAAGGCCCGCCCACACATGCACCGATTGGTCGACCATCAGGTCATCGAAGCATAGGATTGGTCAATCGTCAAGTCACTCAACACTCAACTGTAGGATGGCACGCGCCAGGAACCCGCCGTACGATTGGTCGACCTGTCGCTAATGAGATGCTAATGAGCAGAATGTTGAACGTTTTTTGGATACCGCGGGCGCGATTTTTGTCCGGCCGAAACGTAGATACACCTATGACCGGTCCGTAATCGCAAGCTTTCTTTTGACGCGACGCGTGCGTCGGTACGCTCTATAACTTTCAAACGTATAGAGAACGGACAGACAGACAGACAGACAGAAGAGCCGCTTTATATATATAGATAGACTAGCTGAAGTGCCCGGCGGTGCCGAGGCTTTTTCGAGGTCATGTTGTTGGAAGAGAGAGAGAGAGAGCGACTGGGGGGAAGAGAGAGAGCGACTGGGGGGAAGAGAGAGAGCGACTGGGGGGGAAGAGAGGGAGGGGAGGGGAGGGGAGGGGGAGGGGAGGGTGGGAGGGGAGGGGGGGAGGGGAGGGGAGGGGAGGGGGAGGGGGAGTGGATGGAGGGGGGGAGGGGAGGGCGGGGGGGAGGGGAGGGGGGAGGGTGGGAGGGTGGGGGGTGGGGGGAGGGGGGAGGGGAGGAGGAGAGAGGAGGGGGGAAGAAGGGGCGGGGGGAGGGAGGGGAGGAGGAGGGAGGAGGAGAGAGGAGGGGGGGAGGGGAGGGGAAGGGGGAGAGTCCACGAGCCCCCTGATCCCTGTCCCCCCAAACTCGCGAGACCCCTGATCCCCACCCCCCGAACTCCAGAGGTTGGCCCCCCCGAGACTCGCACCCCCACCCCCACCCCCGAGGCTCGCCCACCACCCACCCCCACCCCCGAGGCTCGCCCACCACCCACCCACCCCCGAGGCTCGCCCACCACCCACCCCCACCCCCGAGGCTCGCCCACCACCCACCCACCCCCGAGGCTTGCTCCCCCCACCAACCAAGCACCGAACTCCGGAGGCGCGATCTTCCGAGCACCGGCCTCCCGAGCTGGCTTCAACATTGCGGCTGTGCGAGACGGCCGGAGGGCCCGGTTGCCAGGGTAACCGTGACGCTGACCAAGCCCCGCCCCCCGGCCAAGCCAGAGAGAGAGAGACGCCGCGTCTCAGCTGCTCCTGCTGCGCGCGCGGCCTCCCCCCCCGAGGGTCGCGGCCCCCCCCGAGGGTCGCGGCCCCCCCCCCCGAGGTGAAGACCGCCGATTGCGGCTGTGCGAGACGGCCGGCGGGCCCGGTTGCCAGGGTAACGCTTGACGCTCAGCAAGCCCCGCCCCCTGGCCGAGCTCCTGCTGCGCGTGCACCCTAGCGGCGCTGGGCTGAGGCTCGGCCCTCCAGCCTTCGAGTGGGGCCGGGAGGTGCCTAGCTCGGGCGTGGGTGCAGAGGAGACGCCGAGGCTTCTAGGCCTACCTGGAAAAACGGGGAAAGGTAGGAAAATTAATGAGATTAGATAAGTTAATTACTTTCTAAATCATTTTGTTTTAAAACAATATGTGTTTTAAATGCAACATTTTTTTTTAAGACGCAGAAAGCGGGAAAAAGAAAGGAAAAGTTTGGAATCAAGATGGCGGCGACTCACCTCGGTTCAGAACGATAAATCCAGGCCACACACGCACCGATTGGCCCGGCGGCACACGCCAGCAACCCGGCTTACGATTGGTCGAGCTGGAGGTCACTCTGTCGCTAATGAGCGAATAATGAGATGCTAATGAGCGGAACGTTGAAGGTTTTTGGGATACCGCGGGCGCGATTTTAGCCCGGCCGAAACGTAAATACGCTTAAAACCGTCTCGGAAGCGTAAGCTTTCTTTGGAGGTAACGCGCGCGTAGGTATGCCCTGTAACTTTCGAGCGCATAGCCCGACAGACGCACAGGCGATGACAGACAGAATGATAGAATGACAGAATGACAGAATGACAGACAGACAGACAGACAGATGTACCGATTTATATATATAGATATATAGATAGATTAAGAGCAAGAGGATAACTAAAGGAAGAGTAGGGCCTATTAGAGTTAATGAGGGTAATCTGTGTGTGGAGGCGGGAGACGTTGGTAGGGTTCTTAATTAATACTTTGAGTCTTTTTCACAAAGGAGAGGGGCATAGCAGACATTGCTATCAGGGGGACGGAGTGTGAAATATTAGATGAAATAAACATAGTGAGAGAGGAAGTATTAAGGGGTTTAGTAGCTTTAAAAGTGGATAAATCCCCAGGCCTGGATGAAATGTATCCCAGGCTGTTAAGTGAAGCAAAAGAGGAAATAGCAGAGGCCCTGACCATCATTTTCCAATCCTCTCTGGCTTCAGGTGTGGTGCCGTAGGACTGGAGGACTGCTAATGTGGTACCCTTGTTTAAAAAGGGAGAAAAGGATAGACCAAGTAATTACAAGCCAGTCAGCCTAACGTCAGTGGCAGGAAAAGTATTAGAAAGAATTCTGAAGGACAGGATAAATCTTCATTTAGAAAGACACAGATTAATCAAGGATAGTCAGCACGGCTTTGTTAAGGGAAGGTCATGTCTGACAAATTTGATTGAATTTTTTGAGGAGGTAACAAGGAGGGTAGATGGGGGTAGTGCATTTGGTGTAGTGTATTTGGACTTTTACAAGACTTTTGATAAGGTTCCACATGGCAGACTGGTCACGAAGTTAAAAGCCCATGGGATCCAGGGCAAAGTGTCAAGTTGGATTCAAAACTGGCTTGGAGGCAGGATGCCAAGGGTAATGGTTGATGGGTGTTTTTGTGACTGGAAGGCTGTTTCCAGTGGGGTTCCACAGGGCTCAGTACTAGGTCCCTTGCTTTTTGTGGTATATATCAATGATCTAGACTTGAATATAGTGGGTATGTATAAGAAGTTTGCAGATTATATTAAAATCAGCTGTGTGGTTGATACTGAAGAAGGAAGCTGTAGACTGCAGGAAGATATCAATAAATTGGTCAGGTGGGCAGAACAGTGGCAAATGGAATTCAATCCAGAGAAGTGTAAGGTAATGCATTTGGGGAGGGCCAACAAGGAAAGGGAATACACATTAAATGGTAGGACACTGAGTAGTGTAAAGGAACAAAGGGACCTTGGAGTGCATGTCCACAGATCCCTGAAGGTAGCAGGCCAGGTAGATAAGGTGGTTAAGAAGGCATATGGAATACTTGACTTTATTAGCCGTGGCATAGCATACAAGAGCAGGGGGGGTTATGCTTCAACTGTATAAAACACTAGTTAGGCCTCAGCTAGAGTACTGCATGCAGTTCTGATCACCACATTATAGGAAAGATGTGATTGCACTAGAGAGGGTACAGAGGAGATTTACAAGGATGTTGCCGGGAGTAGAGAATCTTAGCTACGAGGAAAGACTGGATAGGCTGGGTTTGTTTTCCTTGGAACAGAGGAGGCTGAGGGGAGATCTTATTGAGGTGTATAAAATTATGAGGGGCCTAGAAAAAGTGGATAGAAAGGATCTATTTCCCTTAGCAGAGAGGTCAGAAACCAGGGGGCACAGATTTAAAGTAATTGGGGGAAGGTTTAGAGGGGGTTTGAGGGGAATTTTCTTCACCCAGAGGGTTGGGGTGGTCTGGAACTCACTGCCTGAAAGGGTGGTAGAGGCAGGAACCCTAACCACATTTAAAAAGTACTCGGATGTGCACTTGGGATGCTCTAACCTGCAGGGCTATGGACCAAGAGAATTAGGCTGGATAGCTCTTTTTTGGCTGGCGCAGACACAATGGGCCGAAATGGCCTCCTTCCATGCTGTAACTTTCTATGATTCTATGATTTCCTGGAGCAGTAAGTATATGTAGCCTCTAGTCATGCACTTCCACTGAAGGTGTGGCGTGCACTGGCTGGGAGTGAAGCGAACGTTGACGGATGGCTCAGAGACCAAGAGAGAGGGCACCCAGGTTCCTGCATGCAGTGACTGAGAAGTGTGTTTGTGAGATGGGATCTTACCTTGACCACTCGTGTCAAATCATTAAATTTCTTGTGGTACTGGAGCCATGTCCTGGGTTCAGTACTCCTGGCTGTCACCTCCCTGACCAGTCAAGAGGTGCCCTGCACTATTCGGCTCAGAAGATCTTCAGATTCATGGTGAATTGCTGCATGCTCCACAATCTGGCGATTATGAGAGACCAGCCGCGAACACCAGCAATTGTGCCAGAGTGTCAAGCTCAGGAGCTACAAGAGGCGGAGGAGGAGGAAGAGGAGGTGGAAGAGGAGGGGGAGCCAGGGGAAGCACCAGAGGGTACCAGGTAGATGGCCCACACCTCGGAGGGACGCTTGCCGCAATCTAATTCTTTTTTTAATTTGTTTATGGGATGTGGGCTTTGCTGGCAAGGCTTTTGAGAGACGTGCACCACCATCAGACTTCGGAGCACTGTTGCCACATGATTTACCTTGCATAACTGAGGATCCATCAGGCAGTCCATAATCTGCACTCAAGCCTTTCAACCCCTTTCCCATGAAGATCACAATAAAAAAGACCACCAATTCCACCGCTACCCAATTACCATAATCAATCTTTATCTGCAGCACAATCATACAATGGAATCCTTACACAACTTACAAATATTAAGCTATTCATAGAAACAAAGAAGATAGGAGCAGGAGTAGGCCATTCGGCCCTTCGAGCCTGCTCCGCCATTCAATGTGATCATGGCTGATCATCCAAATTCAGTACCCTGTCCCTGCCTTCTCCCCATATCCCTTGATCCCTTTAGCCTCAAGAAATACATCCAACTCTTTCTTGAATATATTTAATGAACTGGCCTCCACCGCCCTCTGTGGCAGAGAATTCCACAGGTTCACCACTCACTGGGTGAAGAAATTCCTCCTGATTTCAGTCCTAAATGGCTTACCCCTTATCCTTAGACTATGACCCCTGGTTCTGGACTCCCCGGCCATCAGAAACATCCTTCCTGCATCTAGTCTGTCCAGACCTGACAGAATTTTATAGGTTTCGATGAGATCCTCTCTCAATCTTCTAAACTCCAGTGAGTATAAGCCCAATCGACACAATCTCTCCTCATACGTCATTCCTGCCATCCCAGGTATCAGCCTGGTGAATCTTCGCTGCACTCCCTCTATGGCAAGAACGTCCTTCCTCAGGCAAGGTGACCAAAACTGCACACAATACTCAAGGTGCGGTCTCACCAAGGCCCTGTACAACTGTATCAAGACATCCTTGTTCCTGTACTCGAACCCTCTTGCTACGAAGGCCAACATACCATTTGCCTTCTTAACCGCCTGCTGCACCTGCATGCTTACCTTCAGCGACTGGTGCACAAGGACCCCCAGGTCTCTTTGCACTTCCCCTTCTCCCAATCTATTGCCATTCAAATAATAATCTGCCTTCCTGTTTTTGCCACCAAAGTGGATAACCTCACATTTATCCACATTATAGTGCATTTGCCATGTTTCTGCCCAATCACCCAACCTGTCCAAATCGTACTGGAGTTTCCCGAAATCCTCCTCGCAGCTTACCCTCCTGCCCAGCTTTGTGTCGTCTACAAATTTGGAGATATTACATCCAATTCCCTCGTCCAGATCATTAATATATATTGTGAACAGCTGGGGTCCTAGCACCGATCCTTGCAGTACCCCACTAGTCACTGCCTGCCACTTGGAAAACAACCCGTTTATTCCAACTCTTTGCTTTCTGTCCGCCAACCAGTTCTCTATCCAAGTCAATACCTTGCCCCCAATTCCATGTGCCTTAATTTTGCACGCTAATCTCTTGTGTGGGACCTTATCGAAAGCCTTCTGAAAGTCCAAATACACCACATCCACTGGTTCTCCCTTATCTATTTTACCAGTTACATCCTCAAAAAATTCCAGTAGATTAGTCAAGCATGATTTACCTTTTGTAAATCCATGTTGACTTTGTCCGATCCTGTCACTGCTTTCCAAGTGCTCTGCTATTACATCTTTTATAATAGACTCTAGCATTTTCCCCACTACCGATGTCAGGCTTACAGGTCCATAATTCCCTCCTTTTTCTCTACCACCTTTTTTGAATAGTGTGGTAACATTAGCTACCCTCCAATCCATGGGTACCGTTCCAGAGTCTATCGAGTTTTGGAAGATGATCAGTAATGCATCTACTATCTCTAGGGCCACTTCCTTAAGTACCCTGGGATGTAGACCATCAGGCCCTGGGGATTTATCGGCCTTCAGTCCCATCAATTTTCCTAACACCATTTTCCTACAAATACTGATTTCTTTCAGTTCCTCGCTTTCATCTGACCCTATGTTCCCCGGCACCTCTGGGAGGTTATTTGTGTCCTCCTTTGTGAAGACAGAACCAAAGTATGCATTTAGTTGGTCTGCCATTTCCTTGTTTCCCATTATAAATTCCCCTGATTCTGACTGTAAGGGACCTACGCTTGACTTCACTAATCTTTTTCTCTTCACATATTTATAAAAGCTTTTACAGTCAGTTTTTATGTTCCCAGCTAGCTTACTCTCATATTCTATTTTCCCTTTCTTAATTAATCCCTTTGTCCTCCTTTGTTGACTCCTAAACTGCTCCCAATCCTCAGGATTATTGCTTTTTCTATCCAATTTATATGTCCTCTCCTTGGATCTTATGCTATCCCTAATTTCCCTTGTTAGCCACGGTTGAGTCACCCTTTTTGTTTTATTTTTACGCCAAACTGGGATGAACAAATTCTGTAGCTCATCCATTTGGTCTTTGAATGTTTGCCATTGCCTATCCACCGTCAACCCTTTGAGCGCCATTCCCCACTCAATCCTACCCAACTCGCTCCTCAGACCATCGTAGTTTCCTTTATTTAAATTGAGGAGCCTTGTCTCTGAGTCAACTACTTCATTCTCCATCTTAATGAAGAATTCGATCGTATTATGATCGCTCTGACACAAGGGGCCTCGTACAACAAGATTGCTAATTAATCCTTTCTCGTTGCATAATACCCAGTCTAAGATGGCCTGATCTCTGGTTGGTTCCTCGACATATTGGTCCAGGAAACCATCCCGTAAACACTCCAGGAATTCCTCCTCCACAGTATTGTTACTAATTTGGTTGGCCCAATCGATATGTAGATTAAAGTCACCCATGATGACTGCTGTGCCCTTATTGCACGCTTCTTTAATTTCCCTTTTAATGCCATCCTCAACCTCCACCTTACTGTTTGGAGGTCTATATACCACTCCCACTAATGTTTTTTTCCCCTTAGTATTTCTCAATTCTACCCATACAGATTCCACATCATCAGAGCTAATATCCTTCATTACAATTGTATTAATCCCTTCTTTAACCAGTAATGCTACCCCACCTCCCTTTCCTTTTTGCCTATCTTTCCTGAATATCGAATACCCCTGGATGTTGAGTTCCCAGTCTTGGCCATCTTTGAGCCACGTTTCTGTAATCCCAACCAAATCGTATTCGTTTACCTCTATTTGCGCAGCCAATTCATCCACCTTATTACAAATGCTCCTCGTATTAAGACACAAAGCCTTCAGGCTTGTTTTTTTAACGCTCTTAAACTTATTAGAATTATTATTTACTGTGGCCACGTTTGATTTAAATCGTTGATTTCTCTGACTGCCACATTTGTTTTTCTCCTTCCTATCTTTTGCTTTTATCCCTGTTTTCCTTTCCTCTGTCGCCCTGCTCAGGTTCCCAACCCCCTGCCATTTTAGTTTAAACCCCCCCGAACAGTGCTAGCAAACCTCCCCGCAAGGATATTTGTCCCGCTCTGGTTCAGGTGCAACCCGTCCGACTTGTACAAGTCCCACCTTTCCCAGAAGCAGGCCCAGTGATCCAGGAAACTAAAGCCCTCCCTCCTGCACCAACTCTTTAGCCACGCATTCATCTGCTCTATCCTCCTATTCCTATACTCACTAGCATGTGGCACCGGGAGTAATCCAGAGATTACAACCTTTGAGGTCCTGCTCTTTAATCTGCTACCTAGCTCCCTAAATTCTTGTTGCAGGACCTCATCCCTCTTTCTACCTATGTCGTTGGTCCCAATGTGAACCACGACCTCTGCCTGTTCACCCTCCCCCTTGAGAATGCCCTGCAGCCGTTCAGTGACATCCTTGACCCTGGCACCAGGGAGGCAACAAACCATCCTGGAGTCACGTCTACGGCCACAGAACCGTCTATCTGTTCCCCTTATGATAGAATCCCCTACCACTATTGCTCTCCCACTCTTTTTCCTCCCTTCCTGAGCAGCAGCAACACCCCCGGTGCTAGGAAGTTGGCTGCTGCTGCCTTCCTCTGGTGAGTCATCCCCCTCAACAGTATCCAAATTGGTGTACCTGTTTGAAAGGGGGATGGCCACAGGGGTCTCCTGCACTACCTGCCTGCTTCTACTGCTCCGCCTGGTGCTCACCCATTTCCCTTCTGCCTGTGCAGCCCTACCCTGTGGAGTGACCAACTCATCAAATGTGTAATCCACGACCCTCTCAACATCGTGAATGCTCCACAACCCATCCATCCGCAGCTCCAGCGCCTCAATACAGCCCGTTAGTAGCTGCAGCTGGATGCATTTCTGGCACACGTGGTCATCAGGGACACTGGCAGCGTCCCTGAATTCCCACATAGAGCAAGAGGAGCATAACACGGGGCTGGGCTCTCCTGGCATGACTTACCCCTTTAAATAATTTAAATTAATTCAATACCACCAGTTAAAGATATACTCTAGGGCGCTTATTTACCAATTGTTTTCGCCCTCAAGTCCCTCCCTCTCGTCTGGATCCCAGAAGAGTGGGGGCATGTCCCAATCGATGGGCTGGATAGCCGTTCCCTTCAAGCAAGCCACAGCGCCTGCCTGTGTGGTCTGTGAACTCGCTCGTGCTGCAGGCTGAGGATCTTTATCCTCAGACCTTACCCCAACTGGCTGTTTTCCCCTTTCAGGCTGAAACAGTTTGCACTGGTTGATGTAACCAGCGGCCTGTTTTAAAACCTGTGTGGAGGGCTCGCCCGCTGCCTCGAGTGGACCCTCCAGGGGCTGTCCTTTCTCTTTTCTCACCGGGACAGTCTTACAGACGGGATCTTGGATCCGGACCCGCTTCTCTCCCCTGGCCAGTCACTAAGGACCTCATGGCATCCAAAAGCGACTCAACCTCTGCGGAAGTGGCCCCTACCCCCGCCTTTTGAGCCGGGGCTGTGGGATGCTTTCCCTTGTTATCCTTCCAAGGGTTCTTACACTCCTTCGGCCAGTGACCGTCCTTCCCACACCCGCAACAATTGCTCTTTGTGCTGGGGGGGTTACTCCCTTCCTGGTGCCACTCTTTCCTAACTGGTCCAAGTTTTACATCATGCAGCTTACCCTTGGGTGGGTGTGCATTGGCTCCCCTATTGTTTTTATAGGCCAGAGTGAGCTGCCTAATTACCGTGATCTCTGTGGTCTGGGGATCTTTGGGCTCGAACCAGGCTTCTGCCTTGGCCCAGATCTGTGGCAAGCTGTTCGCCACTAGACAACGGAGCCAATGCGTCAGGGAATCCCCGTTCAGGAATCCCCGGTCCCGCGTTCCCGGGCAGGCTTTCCAGTACACCAGCCACAACCAGTCCGCAAAAGCCTGCGGGGTCTCCCCTGAGAGCTGTACTGTCTTCTCCACGTGGGAGAAAGGACTTCCCTCATCCATCCCCATGGCATCTAGAACCGCGTCTCTAAGCTCCTCGTACCTGCTCTGTCCCCTCTTACACTCTTCAGAGTGGGATTGGAGGAGATTACTTTCCAGGGAGAATAGCAGCATCTTGGCCTTTTCAGCATCATCGCAGTCGTTGACGCTGGCGGCCTGATCTATTTCCCTGAAGTGGATCGAGGGGTCTCCCTTGGCGGAAAGCTTCGGGACATGGTTGACCATAGCCCTAAGCTGTTGGGTGTTAAAGAGTAATATGAACTGGTTTTGGAGGGGTCCCTCATCTTCGCCATTGGCGGGTGGGCCGAACGTCCGATGCTGTGCTGGGCACATCGGCTCCGGTTCCGACTTTTCGGGCGGGGGTTGCTCGACCTCCGCCTCCACCTCTGGCTCCCCTCTGGGCTCCAGAGGTGGAGGCGGAGGTAGAGCCTTGCTGCCAAACCTCACTGAAACTTGGCGCTATAGGTGGTGGTCGTGAGGTCTCCTCTCTTTCAATCAGGTCGTCCCTAAACACTACCGGTGGCACTGGAACTCTTCTCCCCTCGTTCCCCATAAAATCTGCCTGACCTGCCTTTGGGCTTATGAGGCATACCATGCCTTTTGCCTTCCGGAGGGCCCGTCTCAGATTTTCTATCCTCTCTTGGCAGGGGCCGTGGTCTGCCTCCTCAAACCCCTATTCATTAGCTAGCTTGTAAGCGGCTTTTACCTCCTGCACTTTCTCTTCCTGTTCCCTAACCTACCTTGCCATGCGGGCATTTTTCTCCCGCAACCATGACTCGTTTCCCTTGGCCTCGGTGACTTGACACCGTAGGTATTCCAACTGGGCCTTGTGTTCCCTTACTAGATGTACTCCTTCTTGGTTCAAAGCCTGCAGAGCTACTAATGACTTTTCCCCCGCGAGAGCCTTATCCTGGATCTCCAGGGCTGACTCCCGTAACTCGATTGCTTGTGTGGCAACGAGCCCGTCCAGAAGCTGGATCTGCTTTTTAAAGCACATCAGCCAAACTGCTTTCTCTAAGGACGTCTTGTGTTCCTTTCCCTCTGTCCACTTGGCTGCTGCATCTACCGGACGCCAAGCCTTTAACAGAGTGGTGGTCCACTTCTTAGTGATATTCACCTTGCTAAAAACATAGTCAGAAATCCTTTCCTCCATCACGGTTCGCTCATCCGAACAACTGTCTACCATATCGCAACCTTGTTGCCGGTGTCCTGCCACGGTCGCCATTTCTGTAGGGGGTTCTGCACAGGCATGTTTGGGTCAGTCAGCTTTGCCTCTGACTACCTTCCTGAGCGGTTCGAATCGCTCGCCCCCTGGGTTCTGGACACCGGACTTAGATACAGGCAGCGATACAGAGAAGACTTGAGTAGACAGGTGGTTGGATGCAAGCAAAACCAAGATTTTATTGAAGAGGAAAACTCGATACAATCTTATGGAAAATTATTAGTGTACACTTCTACGGGCAAAAATTACAAGAGTCATAATAATACTATATACTTATACAGGGAATGGGGAACACATGGCACATCGAGGGGAAACAACTACCTTAACAATCCCCTTATCCTTATCCCACCCCCTATACCTAACTAGGTTAAGCTATGAGGGGTCAGAATTCATGCTCACCAATCAAAAGGGTTTTTTCGACTCAAAACAGCGGTTGGGTTTGGGGTTCGCTCTTGGTGCTCTCTGGAGCCTGCCATCGTCACGTGGGCTCTGGGTGCTGCAAGGGCGTTGTCCAGGTTCGAGTACCCCAAAGTTACAGTCTCTGCTTGGGTACTTTACCTTGCAGGGATGGTTCTTCGCCGACAGCTTGAGTTTGCATGAAGATACTCGCAGGCCAGCTGAGGCTGAAGGCCCGATGATTCGAAGCCTACCCTCAGTTGGCCTTCCCTGGGTGGTCTTCCCTCCTCCTCCCCTCGTCACGTCCCGCTTCGCCTAGCCTGAATTGCCCGTGTTCGCCCGACCCGGTATCGGGGCGAGTCTGGATGGAGTGGGAGAGGGCACGGGCAAAGGCCAGGGGGTAAGCGCGGGACGGGGGAAGAGTGGCAGCCATGAGGGCGAGGGGCCGAAGAGCCGGGGAGCGGAAATACCGACAGCAGCAGAGCGGCAGAAGAGCAGAGCAGGAGTTCCTTCTTCTTCTTCTGATTGCTACCTGGGGGCCTTCAGTTATACCTTCGTCAAAAAGCCCTTATCTGCGCGCCAAATCAGGTTAGTTCTTTGTTTTAATTTTGGCGGGCTAGTTAAAATAATGGTAGCAATCTATACTGACGGTTTTTAGATGGTCGGTAATTGCATCTACCGGCCCGATTATTGACTTGTATTGTCCTGAATGTCCTTGATGGGCTGGTCCAGCCTCGATGGATGTGTTTAATCTGTTTCCGATTATGTATGCAGACTGTTTGATGGCTTTAACTGTAGGCCTCATTGAATTTAGATCTGCCTCCAATTCGGCCTAATACATAATTCAGTTTTGTCTGGGTCCCAAAACGCAAAGTTCTTTTCACAGGAAACCTGCAGCCTTACTTTCGATTTCCCCAAACTATCTGTGCTGCAGAATCCATTTTGGAGACCAACAACCTTTCTGCCACGAGGCACAGACGCCATCTTGGGTACCCTTTTTAATTTTAGAAATGTCCACGCAGGGTCCCTTTTATCGATAATAATCTTCGGGGAGATGCACAAATTTTGCAAATCTTACATTCCCCCCTGTGATACTAAAACTTGCTTGAAGTATCATAGTTTTCAAGGTGAGCAAAACATTTTTCTGACCCTCCATAGTCAGCCTTTCCCTGTAATTATCTATCTAATATACTCACAACACATGCACTTCTCATTCTGCGAAAATGTAGCATACATCAGCATAAAAAGAGTAAAATCACAGGCTTTACACACACATCCAAGCATGGAGGGGGTCCTACACCCCTGCACCACTTAGTACACATATCTTTATTAAACCGCGTCGCAAAAGAAAACAACAAAAGAAAAACA
The DNA here is from genome assembly GCF_052327205.1 of Somniosus microcephalus. Taxonomy (NCBI): domain Eukaryota; kingdom Metazoa; phylum Chordata; class Chondrichthyes; order Squaliformes; family Somniosidae; genus Somniosus; species Somniosus microcephalus. The sequence goes on along the minus strand of NC_140988.1, from coordinate 75,578,278 downwards.
TTTAATTGAAAATAACAAACACAAAGAAACAACAATTCTTCAATCGAAAACAGGGAGAAACTTAAACCAGCGTATCTTCCTCCACCTTTACATAATGTTCTTTCCAAAAGCTCTGGTTTCGGAATTCTGACCACCGACCTTTTCCCTTACACTGGATGCAAACTAAATACAGCACTATTCCTAACTGGCAAACCACGAGAATGTGGGAGGCCAGCCTGATCCACGAAGGGACCTCTATATTATTAAAAAGGTGCCACCAGGGTGGAGTCACAATATCGAATATCTTAGTCCCTATCTCTACTGTTTTCTGCTCGAGAGTGTAGAAATGTTTCTGTGAAACTATAACGGCTTTTAGAATTTTGGTCAAATGTTCAGGGAGAGGGGGAATTTCGTAGCCAAAGTGCACTACGTACTTCTGCAAGTTCATAAAATTCTCCTTCACAGTGAGGTGAACAGTGGAGGGTTCAGGGATGGGGACAATTCGCTCCTGGGCCACTCGAACTTCTGCCTTGGGTTTAAAACAGAAAATCCTGTCACTAACCGGGCACCAGCTGTGCTGCCCATGCTGGTAGTGGGATGCACCGGTGGTGACACAATATGTCCTACCCCCCTATATATGCTACCTGCGGGGGAACATGGCCTAGTGCCATTGCCTCCAAGGTGCAATTGATAGGCTTCGCGTCAGCAGCTCTGAACCCACACTGCGGTCTTGAGAAGGCATTAAAGTGCTGGGGGCACAGGATTATGTGTGCTCTCCGGCTCCGGCACCCTGAGAGGTCAGTACCTGTCATAGCGTGCTCCCACTTAATGACGTAAGGTGGGACTGCTGTGAACCGAATGTGTGCACCCCCCTGAACGACTCCAATGTTCTCAACCCTGTATACCGGGGCGGGTCGGGCTGTCCTACCCATGACCGGCATTCTAACTACTACTCCCATGATTGTGTGGTTGGACCGCCCACAATCCATGGGGACTGGATAGGCTTCGGAGGCTAGCCGGAGTTGGCACGGGCTCAATGTGTTCTCAAAAGGGTGGAGGGCTGCGAGGTGCTTGTTGCTAATCCAGGAGGGGACCAAACCTTGTTTTAAATCCTCCAGGTTACTGCGGCCCTCGCCCAGTTACCACACCCTGTATAACACACACACCTCATTCTGCGCAGCTTGGTCAGAAGCATTTCTGTCCTCCCTTATGAGAGCATTTACCATCTTTGTGTGCTTTTCCAACTCGGCTATAATCTGTTTTAAATGGACTGTCATGGCCTGGTCCTCATGCAACTCCGAGCCAACTACCTTGTTCCCATCCAGTAATATCCCTTTTAACTGTGTTTTTAAACCGTTTATCTGGGTCTGCAGTTTGGTCTTGTCCACGTGGGCAAAATCGAACTCATAAAATTTCTTGAACATGTCTTTTAATAGGGCCTGGTATAACTGCTCTGTTTCTTTGGGGCACCACTCCGGTAACTGTACCTCCGTGAGATTTAAAATCACGGAGGCTACTGCGTAGTGTACCCCCTGGTACAGCATCTTATCGGTGGGGACTAGTACCAATCCATTCCCTGGTCCCTTGGTGGTGGTGGGGCAATCTTCCCTGGATAGGCCAATGGAATGTTGGCTTTCATTGCTAGGGGGATAGAATATAAAAATAGGGAGGTATTGATTCAGTTGTACAAGGTATTGGTGAGACCGCACCTGGAATACTGCGTACAGTTTTGGTGTCCATACTTAAGAAAGGACATACTTGCTCTTGAGTCAGTACAAAGAAGGTTCACTCGGTTAATCCCGGGGATGAGGGGATGGACATATGAGGAGAGGTTGAGTAGATTGGGACTCTACTCATTGGAGTTCAGAAGAATGAGAGGCGATCTTATTGAAACATATAAGATTGTGAAGGGGTTGGATCGGGTGGATGCGGGGAGGATGTTCTCGATGATGGGTGAAACTAGAACTAGGGGGCATAGTCTTAGAATAAGGGGCTGCTCTTTCAAAACTGAGATGAGGAGGAACTACTTCACTCAGAGGGTGGTAGGTCCATGGAATATGCTGCCCCAAAAAGCTGTAGAAGCTACATCATTACATAAATTTAAAACAGAAATAGACAGTTTCCTAGAAGTAAAGGGAATTAAGGGTTACGGGGAGCGGGCAGGAATTTGGACATGAGTCTAGGTTCGGATCGGTCATGGTCCTGTGGGTAGCGGAGCGGGCCCAGGGGCCGTGTAGCCTGATCCTGCTCCTATTTCATGTGTCTAATTCTGTTAGATTCAGGAGATGGTTCTGTGATAGTGGATTGGCGGTTAGGATCAGATCAGCCATGATCTTATTGAATGGCAGAGCAGGCTCGAGGGGCCGATTGGCCTACTCCTGCTCCTATTTCTTATGTTCTTATGTTCTTATAACCTCGCCGCCTGCGCCGTGGGTGGGGGCTTACGGGGGTGGGTTACCAGCTCAGTGGCATTGACTGGGATCTGGGAATACGGGACGGCACACACCTTCCGGCTGGCATCCCACCTTATCCTCTTCCCGGTGTCATGACACTGCCAGTGGAACATAATGGATATGCTTGTGGGGCAGACCTTCTCTGACCCCCACATACAGATGTAAATCCCTTGGTCCGGTTCCCACCACTTGTCCCAGCATACACTCAGTCCTTCATGAGTCCCGGTAATTGTCCGATGGGTGTTATTACCCAAACGCTCCCATTCGACTTCGGGGTTCCTCATGTCCTTGCTCAACTTTCGGAGCCACCACCATCTATCCAGTGGAATGTGTCCTTTGCATGTTAAACATATTCGCTTTCCAACGGTGACGCTGACCCTCGTGGAAACGACTCGCACCCGGGGGCACAGGAGGGAGGCTTCCCCGTTCGTGAATCCGGTCTGGCTGGAGTACTGAGACGAATTGGACCCCAACCATCCTGGCCACCTTCCCTCGTGGAAGTAGACAGCGGTCTCCTCCGCATCCCGTTCGCTGCTCCCATCGATCGCCAGGGGCGCCTTTTCTCCCGAACACCCATAGATGTGGGAGTCTTGGACGTCGCCCCTCCTCTCCTTGCTCATCCCGACTAGGGTGAATAGGACCACGATCCAGTCCATCCTGAACATCTTTCTGCAAAAGATGTAAAAAAACATGCAGCCAGGTCCCCAAGAGATTCTCTGGCTTGGTGAGGCATGGTCGGGTCCCGCGACCTCGACCCAAATATATACTCTTATAACAGACGGCTTAACTTAAAACTACCCATCACCCTATTTAACTTAAATTACAAACACCCAAACTTAAGCTAAACAATTACACCTTACTTAAACTTAAACCTACTATATACATCCGCCGCCCGTCTCCAGGCGGCCAGGCTAATCCCTGGTCGGACTGCGGCTCGCCGATACCCCCGGCGTGACCGCACTGTCCTTCATGGTTGGTCCCTCACAGCCCGAGGCTGCTGGCTGAGGACCTCTGTCCTTGGACCTCTCCCTGGCTCGAGGGGCGGCTCTTGGTAACTGGAGGGTTGGTGACCATGGCTTTCTCGGCTGGGGCGTCCATGGGGACTTTCTGGGGGCTTTGGGAGGTGAGGCTTTCTTGGCCGCTGGGCCTTTTACCCGAACCGTTGCTCTCCCAGGCTTGACCCCTCCCGAACCTGGGCTGAGGGCAGGTAACTTTTCGCAGCCTGCTGCTGCGAGCTGAGAGTCTCCGCCCCCAGGTCCCATGGTTGGTCCGGGGCGGGGTTTTCGACCTCAGGCCCCTCCCTCTCTACACCTGGGTTAGGGGCAGGGTTTTCGCCCTCAAGTCCCTCCCTCTCGTCTGGATCCCAGAAGAGTGGGGGCGTGTCCCAATCGATGGGCTGGATAGCCGTTCCCTTCAAGCAAGCCACAGCGCCTGCCTGTGTGGTCTGTGAACTCGCTCGTGCTGCAGGCTGAGGATCTTTATCCTCAGACCTTACCCCAACTGGCTGTTTTCCCCTTTCAGGCTGAAACAGTTTGCACTGGTTGATGTAACCAGCGGCCTGTTTTAAAACCTGTGTGGAGGGCTCGCCCGCTGCCTCGAGTGGACCCTCCAGGGGCTGTCCTTTCTCTTTTCTCACCGGGACAGTCTTACAGACGGGATCTTGGATCCGGACCCGCTTCTCTCCCCTGGCCAGTCACTAAGGACCTCATGGCATCCAAAAGCGACTCAACCTCTGCGGAAGTGGCCCCTACCCCCGCCTTTTGAGCCGGGGCTGTGGGATGCTTCCCCTTGTTATCCTTCCAAGGGTTCTTACACTCCTTCGGCCAGTGACCGTCCTTCCCACACCCGCAACAATTGCTCTTTGTGCTGGGGGGGTTACTCCCTTCCTGGTGCCACTCTTTCCTAACTGGTCCAAGTTTTACATCATGCAGCTTACCCTTGGGTGGGTGTGTATCAGCTCCCGTTTTTATAGGTCAGAGTGAGCTGTCTAATTACCGTGATCTCTGTGGTCTGGGGATCTTTGGGGTCGAACCAGGCTTCTGCCTTGGCCCAGATCTGTGGCAAGCTGTTCGCCACTAGACAACGGAGCCAATGCGTCAGGGAATCCCCGTTCAGGAATCCCCGGTCCCGCGTTCCCGGGCAGGCTTTCCGGTACACCGGCCACAACCGGTCCGCAAAAGCCTGCGGGGTCTCCCCTGAGAGCTGTACTGTCTTCTCCACGTGGGAGAAAGGACTTCCCTCATCCATCCCCATGGCATCTAGAACCGCGTCTCTAAGCTCCTCATACCTGCTCTGTCCCCTCTTACACTCTTCAGAGTGGGATTGGAGGAGATTACTTTCCAGGGAGAATAGCAGCATCTTGGCCTTTTCAGCATCATCGCAGTCGTTGACGCTGGCGGCCTGATCTATTTCCCTGAAGTGGATCGAGGATCTCCCTTGGCGGAAAGCTTCGGGACGTGGTTGACCATAGCCCTAAGCTGTTGGGTGTTAAAGAGTAATATGAACTGGTTTTGGAGGGGTCCCTCATCTTCGCCATTGGCGGGTGGGCCGAACGTCCGATGCTGTGCTGGGCACATCGGCTCCGGTTCTGACTTTTCGGGCGGGGGTTGCTCTACCTACGCCTCCACCTCTGGCTCCCCTCTGGGCTCCAGAGGTGGAGGCGGAGGTAGAGCCTTGCTGCCAAACCTCACTGAAACTTGGCGCTATAGGTGGTGGTCGTGAGGTCTCCTCTCTTTCAACCGGGTCGTCCCTAGACACTACCGGTGGCACTGGAACTCTTCTCCCCTCGTTCCCCATAAAATCTGCCTGACCTGCCTTTGGGCTTATGAGGCATACCATGCCTTTTGCCTTCCGGAGGGCCCGTCTCAGATTTTCTATCCTCTCTTGGCAGGGGCCGTGGTCTGCCTCCTCAAACCCCTGTTCATTAGCTAGCTTGTAAGCGGCTTTTACCTCCTGCACTTTCTCTTCCTGTTCTCTAACCTACCTTGCCATGCGGGCATTTTTCTCCCGCAACCATGACTCGTTTCCCTTGGCCTCGGTGACTTGACACCGTAGGTATTCCAACTGGGCCTTGTGTTCCCTTACTAGATGTACTCCTTCTTGGTTCAAAGCCTGCAGAGCTACTAACGACTTTTCCCCCGCGAGAGCCTTATCCTGGATCTCCAGGGCTGACTCCCGTAACTCGATTGCTTGTGTGGCAACGAGCCCGTCCAGAAGCTGGATCTGCTTTTTAAAGCACATCAGCCAAACTGCTTTCTCTAAGGACGTCTTGTGTTCCTTTCCCTCTGTCCACTTGGCTGCTGCATCTACCGGACGCCAAGCCTTTAACAGAGTGGTGGTCCACTTCTTAGTGATATTCACCTTGCTAAAAACATAGTCAGAAATCCTTTCCTCCATCACGGTTCGCTCATCCGAACAACTGTCTACCATATCGCAACCTTGTTGCCGGTGTCCTGCCACGGTCGCCATTTCTGTAGGGGGTTCTGCACAGGCGTGTTCGGGTCAGTCAGCTTTGCCTCTGACTACCTTCCTGAGCGGTTCGAATCGCTCGCCCCCTGGGTTCTGGACACCGGACTTAGATACAGGCAGCGATACAGAGAAGACTCGAGTAGACAGGTGGTTGGATGCAAACAAAACCAAGATTTTATTGAAGAGGAAAACTCAATACAATCTTATAGAAAATTATTAGTGTACACTTCTACGGGCAAAAATTACAAGAGAGTCATAATAATACTATACTTATACAGGGAATGGGGAACACACGGCACATCGAGGGAACACAACTACCTTAACAATGCCCTTATCCTTATCCCAACCCCTATACCTAACTAGGTTAAGCTATGAGGGGTCAGAATTCATGCTCACCAATCAAAAGTGTTTGTTAGACTCAAAACAGCAGTTGGGTTCAGGGTTCACTCTTGGTGCTCTCTGGAGCCTGCCGTCGTCACGTGTGCTCTGGGTGCTGCAAGGGCATTGTCCAGGTTCAAGAACCCCAAAGTTAGTCTTTGCTTGGGTAATTTACCTTGCAGGGATGGTCCTTCGCCGACAGCTTGAGTTTGCATGAAGATACTCACAGGCCGGCTGAGGCTGAAGGCCCGATGATTCGAAGCCTACCCTCAGTTGGCCTTCCCCGGGTGGTCTTCCCTCCTCCTTCCCTCGTCGCGTCCCGCTTCGCCTGGCCTGAATTGCCCATGTTCGCCCGACCCGGTGTCGGGGCGAGTCCGGATGGAGTGGGAGAGGGCACGGGCAAAGGCCAGGGGGTAAGCGCGGGACGGGGGAAGAGTGGCAGCCACGAGGGCAAGGGGCCGAAGAGCCGGGGAGCGGAAGTACCGACAGCAGCAGAGCGGCAGGAGAGCAGAGCAGGAGTTCCTTCTTCTTCTTCTGATTGCTACCTGGGGGCCTTCATTTATACCTTCGTTGAAAAATTATTATCTGTGCGCCAAATCAGGTTAGTTCTTTGTTTTAATTTTGGCGAGCTAGTTAAAATAATGGTAGCAATCTATACTGACGGTTTCTAGATGGCCGGTAATTGCATCTACCGGCCTGATAATTGACTCGTATTTTCCTGAAAGTCCTTGATGGGCTGGTCCAGCCTCGATGGATGTGTTTAATCTGTTTCTGATTATGTATGCAGACTGTTTGATGGCTTTAACTGTAGGCCTCATTGAATTTAGATCTGCCTCCAATTCGGCCTAATACATAATTCAGTTTAGTCTGGGTCCCAAAACACAAAGTTCTTTTCACAGGAAACCTGCAGCCTTAGTTTTGATTTCCCCAAACTGTCTGTGCTGCAGAATCCATTTTGGAGACCAGTTAGCTTTCTGTCATGAGGCACGGACGCCATCTTGGGTACCCTTTTTAAATTCAAAAATGTCCATGCAGGGTCCCTTTTATCGATAATAACCTTCGGGGAGATGCACAAATTTTGCAAATCATACACCTACCAGACAGGGTCGGTAGCTGCAATCCAGGACATGGGAGGCACACAAGGGGTAGCCTTGGTCCCGGACCTAAAGCAGGCCCAGGTACGGGATCCCATCCTCAGAGCCGTCTTGAACGCGCTCACAAAAGGGGAGAAGGTAGAGGGCCCATACGGTACAGCAGCCATCACCGTCAAGGAAGGCATGCTGTTCAGGGGGGAGCAATGGGTAGTGCTGCAGCAACACCGAAGGGAATTCCTCCAACTGGCCCATGAGAGTCCAGGAGCAGGGCATCCCGGGTCTGAGGCCACCTGGCAGAGGGTGGAACAGGCAGGATGGTGGCCAGGACTAAGGGAACGGGTCCGCAAGCTCTGTGTCGACTGTCTGGTGTGTGAGGCCAATCACCCTGACCCCAGAAAAGGAAGGTATCTTTGGGACACACCAGGAGGGTAGAGAGACCATGGCAGTCGATCCAGATCGATTATATTGGGCCCCTACCCACCGCCCAGGGAGGCTACAAGTATTGCCTAGTCCTGGTGGATGTGTTCTCAAAGTGGGTAGAAGCTTTTCCCTGCCGTACAGCTACCGCATTGGGTACAGCCAAGATCCTGGTCAGGGAAGTGTTCTCACGATGGGGACTCCCACAGTATGTGGAGTCTGATCAAGGATGTCACTTCACCGGACAGGTCATGCAGGAGACCCTCGTTGTACTCGGCATTAAAGGGAAATCGCACGTCGCCTACAACCCACAGTCATCGGGTCCTGTAGAGCGTTTAAACCGTACCATAAAGGAAAAGCTGAGAAAGGAAATGGGAGACTCACCCAAGAAGTGGGTGGAGGTCTTACCATTGGTCTTGATGGGGATCCGAGCCAGCCAGTCAAAAAGCACGGGGTATTCCTCACATGAGCTGATGACTGGCAGGGTTATGCGGACCCCCACCCATGTGCTAGCACCGGTGCTGACACAGGGTCAGCTCAGAGAGGTGAACCGGAACAGTTTTGTCAGGAATCTGTTTGAACACCTCAAACAGATTCACTGGCAGGCTGCTAGTTATTATGTCCGTGTATAATTGAGGCACGGACTGCAGGAGTTGATTATAACAAGTCTTTACTGAATGGAGACAACCTGGAAACTGAAACTACAGAAGCCTGCTAGGGCCTTTTATACAGGGGTGGTCACTGCCAGTACTGCAGTCTGAGACCAGTTATTCCCTTAAAGGTACATACACAACAATTCCTCCCCTTTTAGATAAACAGTACATAACATTCATTTAACAGCTAAATAATAACTAATTACAATTACAATTACGGTTGCTAGATACATTGGTTGAAGTTAAGCAATTATAAGTTCAGTCTTTGAGGAGGCTTCCTGATTCTGTCTGGATAACACCTCCTTGGGATATCAGGTTCTTCTGGCAAGGTTGCGTCGGGATCAATGTCGTTGTTTGGTTCGTCTGCTTCCAATATCACCGATTCTGCTGTAGATGCAATTGGTACTTCGGTTTCATCGCCAGGTGCATCAGATCGTGGTGTGGAGTTGACGTTTTCCAGTGACTCTAGAATCTGGTCAGCATGGCGTCTTACAATGCTCTCTCCAACGTCCACGGTATACATTAGAGGTGCTTGCCGTGTACAGATCGTTCCTGGCTGCCATTTCTCTGTGCGGTAGTCACGGGCCAAAACTGGTTTACCTATCTTAAAACTCCTGGTCGGCATTTCATTCATATTCTGAAACTGCCTGTTCTCCACATCTCTTCGGACATTTGGCTTAACCAATTCCAAGCGGCATCGTAGTCTTCGATTGAAGAACATCATGGCTGGAGTTTGGTTGGTAACCGCATGTGTCGCATTCTGATAAACAAACAAGAAGTTATCCACCTTGTGTTGTAGGGGTATATCTTCATTACACATTGCCTTGATAGCCTTCTTGAATGTTTGAACAAACCTCTCGGCCAATCCATTAGTGGCTGGATGATATGGGGCGGATGTGTAATGCTTAACACGATTGTTCTTTAAGAACCTCCGGAACTCTTCAGACACAAACTGTGGTCCATTGTCAGAGCAAATCTGTTCAGGCAGCCCATTCCTGGCGAATATGGTTCGTAAGACTGTGATAGTTTTTTCTGTGGTGGTTGAGGACATTTTTATTACCTCTGGCCACTTTGAATGTGCATCCACCGCAATTAAAAACATCGAGTCCATAAAGGGACCAGCAAAATCAATGTGCACCCTTTGCCATGGAGATGAGGGCCACTCCCATGGATGTAGAGGGGCTTGTGGTGGGGCGTTTTGGACCTTCTGGCATCCTGTACAGCTCTTGGTCATCTCTTCGATTTCTCTATCGATTCCCGGCCACCACACAAACGCTCTGGCTAAGTTCTTCATTTTTACCCCTCCCAGATGACCCTCATGAAGCTCATTGAGCACTCTATCCTTCAATTTGGGTAGAATTACTACTCTGGATCCACACATCAAGGTTCCTCTGCACACTGACAGCTGTTCACTTCTCGGCGAGAATGCTGGCAGCAGTGGTTCGCCATGTGCTGGCCATCCCTTCACCGTTAAATCATAGACCCAGGAGAGTGTCGGGTCATTTCGTGTTTCCTTTTCTATGTTTGCATTCGTCACAGGGAGACATTCGACTATAGTCGAGTGGAATAACTCCACTGGATCCACTGCCAGTTCTTCTTCCACCGTCGGCAACGGTAGGCACGACAATCCATCAGCATTCCCATGCTGTTTAGTTCCTTTGTGCTCAATGTCATATTGGTGTGCCCCAAGGAAAAGGGACCACCTCTGTAGCCGTTGTGCCGTCATTATCGGTACGCCCTTCTGAGGGTTGAAAATGGAGACGAGAGGTTGATGATCAGTTAGTAGAGTAAATTTCTGACCGTGCAGGTAGTGATTGAATTTCTTCACCCCCCACACCAGGCTGAGGGCCTCTCTGTCAATCTGGGCGTAGTTACGCTCGGCTGAAGTTAACGAGTGTGACGCAAAAGCTATTGGCCTCTCTGAACCATCAAGGAATTTATGTGACAGTACCGCCCCAACACCGTAGGGAGACGCATCACACGCCAGTCTTATCGGTAGTGATGGGTTGTAGTGAGCCAATACTTCTCTTGAAGTGATTAGTTCCTTACTCTTCTGAAAGGCCCGCTTACATTCATCGCTCCATTTCCGTGCTACTCCCGTTCGTAGTAGGGCGTTCAGTGGATGCAGAATTGTGGACAAATTCGGCAAAAACTTATGGTAGTAATTCACCAATCCGAGGAATGACCTCAGTTGTGACACATTTTCAGACGCTGGAGCCTTAACTACCGCTTCAATTTTGTCAGGGGTCTTATCAACCCCTCTTCATCAATCACGTGGCCACAATACGATATCTGTTTCTTAAAAAACTCGCACTTAGGGCGATTGGCTCGTAGCCCATGTTCACGTAGTCTAGTGAGCACCTGCTCTAGGTTGGCAAGGTGTTCACTGTCATCTTCACCTGTCACTAGGATGTCGTCCAAGTAACACTGAGTCCCCGGAATCCCTTGCAGGACTTGTTCCATCGCTCTTTGCCATATCGCCGGAGCTGATGCTACTCCGAATACCAGTCGATTATACTGGTAAAGACCTTTGTGAGTGTTTATCGTGAGATACTTCCTAGAGGATTCTTCAACCTTCATCTGCAAATATGCTTGTGCTAGGTCAATTTTTGTAAAACGCTTCCCTCCAGATAGTGAGGCGAAGATATCTTCTATCCTTGGAAGAGGATATTGTACTGTGTGAAGGACTGCGTTTACCGTCACCTTGAAGTCCCCACAGATGCGAACCTTCCTTGGCTCCTCAGACTTATTGTTTAATGTTTTCTTCATGACAGGAACGATGGGTGTCGCCCACTCACTCCAGTCTACCTTAGATAACATGCCTGCCTTCTCCAGATTCTCCAGCTCTGCCTTGACGGCTGGGCGAATTGCATATGGTACCGGTCTTGCTTTGAAAAACTTGGGAATTGCATTCTCCTCTCTTTTTATCAAGGTGGTTACACCTTTAAGAGTGCCCAGTTCTTGTTGAAATACCTCTTTGGCGTCAGCTAAGATTGTTGACAATCGTCCAGGAGTGACGTCGTCATCCTTTTTACCAGCCACTGTCAGTGCCTGAATGGAGTGCCAGTCTAAACTTATCTTTCTGATCCATTCACGTCCCAATAACGGTGGTCCACCATCTTGCAGAATGTAGAGATACAATTTCCGTATTTTCTTGCCGTTGTATTCGACAGGCACCCTTATTTTTCCTCTGGGGTATACTTTTTGCCCCGTATACGTCCTCAAGACAATGGATGTCTCTCTCAAGGGTATGTGTGAGAATAGCCGCTCGTAGTCTCGTCGATTCATGACGGTTAGAGCTGATCCTGTATCCAATTCCATTTTGACTTGGGACCCTGCTATCGTGAGGGTGACCCAAATGGTTCGGTGATCCTCTTTTGCGATTACGTTGTGAAGTTTGAGACAGCTTAGTCTCTTGTTCCTGGATTCACTATCGCTCATCTGGTCTTCGGAACTACTGTCCGTCATCTTTTGTACTTTCCTGTACGGTTCCTTAGTAGCCTTTTTGTTGTCATTGGTCTTCTTCCCAGACCTGCAAACTCATGCAATGTGTCCCCGCTTTCCGCATTGCCTGCATATTTTGTCCTTGGACCAGCAGTCCTTCTGGTCATGGTTTGTTCTGCCGCAGCGATAACATTTTGCAAATCCCCATGTCATTTCGTGGGTGCTATATTCCTGTGGCTTTTGTTGTATTTCCGCAACTCCCCTTGCTGCTGCTTCGTACGATACTGCCACGCTGAAAGCCTTATCTAGCGTCAGCTCTTTCTCTGAGAGTAACCTCTTCTGGGTTCCTTCACTCAGGAGTCCACAGACAAATTTGTCCCGTAAGGTATCTGCCAGTCCTGCTCCGAACTGGCAGTGCTTTGATAGCTTGCGTAGTTCCGTAAGGTAATCAGCATTGCTCTCATTTTTATGCTGATTTCTCCTGTGGAATTTAAATCTTTCTGCTATCAGCAGCGGTGTAGGATTTAGGTGTTCCTGTAGGATAGCAACGATTTTGTTAAAACTCTTCGCCTTCGGTTTGGCTAGAGTAATCAGGTCCCGCAATAGGCCGTACGTTCTTGCGCCCATTAAATTTAGCAATACCGATGCCTTTTTCTCATCGGCTATTTCGTTTGCCTCGCAATATACCTCGACTCTTTCCACATACGTGGTCCAGTCTTCTATTGCATTATCGAAGGCAGTGATATCGCCAGTCTTTGGCATCCTTGAAAATCTAAGATGGCTTTGCCTTCATCCCCGATGGATCAAAATGGCACCTCCCGCGCTTTTCCTTCTTCCCCGCCGAGTTAAGATGGCACCTCCCGCGCTTTCCCGCCGCTGCCGCTGCTGCCAATGCTGTTGCTGGCGATTATATTATTTTACTATCCTGTAATGGCGACGCCCTATGGTCTTCATGCCTCCCCGATCGCTGCTGCCAACGCCGCTCTCCGCGGTATTTTTATCGCGCTTCAATATTTGCTCCGTTAATTGAAGAACCGTTCCCGTCGTGGAGCGGACCCTCTGGGACACTTCCCTCCCTCTTCTTAGGTCCGAACGCTGCCCGGCTGCGAAGCACCGGCCGCGCTCTGTGTGCTCCACCCTCTCTCTCTCTCTTTGCTTCCCGACTCGCTGCCCGGCCCCGTTGCAGAGCCACCCGATCGAGCTCTAGCCCGCCGCAGCCCAGGAAGGATCAGTGCACTACCTGCCACCAGCCCGATTAGCTGGGAAACCACAGACTGGAGACCAAGCCTGGCTCTCGACAGTCTCTCCTGCACTTTTCAATTCGATGATTTGGAGGGCGGTTGCCCACGGTCGACGCCCGTTTCTCGAGTTTCTTTGGATTATTTTTTTTTTCTTTCTTCTGGCTTCGACCTTCAATAACGTCGTCTGAGGTGCTGCCGAGTTGCAGGTAAGTTTGTTTCTTACTCGTCGCCAGTATTATGTCCGTGTATAATTGAGACACGGACTGCAGGAGTTGATTATAACAAGTCTTTACTGAATGGAGACAACCTGGAATCTGAAACTACAGAAGCCTGCTAGGGCCTTTTATACAGGGGTGGTCACTGCCGGTACTGCAGTCTGAGACCAGTTATTCCCTTAAAGGTACATACACAACACTAGTAACATGGGAAAACAGCATCGGAGTAACCGATTGCTGCTAGAACCCAACAGGCACCACGAGTTGGATATAGGGGATCAGGTCATTGTAAGAAACTTTGCCCGGGTGGGAAGTTTCGAACCATTGTATATGGGACCATACAGCATTGTGGACAAGGCAAGTCCCATGGTGTATGCCATCAAGATGCCCCGCCGCACAAGGTGGTTCCACATTAATCAGTGCAAGCTGTTTAAGGCGGAGAGTGGAGAACGGTCAGCAAAGGGTAACCGCACTAAGGCTAGAGAGCAGCCGCCTGCAGCTGCAGCTGATTCACAGACCGCAAAGGTGGGGGCAGTGAATTGTGTGGCTGGAGAGGCCCTCCTACCAATTAAGTGGGATCCCAGTAGTCAGAACCTTGAGAAGGTCTCCTCGCAGAACACAGCCCAGACTACCTTGGTCACCCGAGTGTCATTTTAGAGTACGGTCCAGCTCCAGGAGAGCCCTTAGCAGAAAGGAAAAACAAAAGGTCAGGGACAATTCTAGGGATACGGATCCCCAGCCTACAGCCTCCAAAAGTGAGGGACTCACAGGAGAGGTAGCGTTGGGCAGGGAGAGAGAGAAGGGTCCCCAGCCTGCGGCATCAGGCTGCGGGGAACCCACAGAACAGGATAGGGACTCGACAGCCACACCGAAGGGAGCAGTGTTTTGCAGCTCAGGAGGACACACTCCCCTGGTTAACTGGGAGTCAGGAAAACTCCCAGTTGTTTTAAGAAGGACTCTCCGAGTCCGGTGGCACAGGTCACCTTACGTTACAGGCCAATCAGGAATTAGCCTGGCCATCCGGAGACGGGCGACGGATGTATGTAGCTTTCTGAAGTATTTTAAGTGTGATTTTACAGTTTGGAAGTTTGGGATTTTAGTGGTTTCATTTTGGTTTAGTATAAGCTAAAGTTTGAATTTTGATAACTGTGCCAGGCCAGAGAACCTTCGAGGGACATGGCTATTTTGTTTGTGTGTCCCTACAGAGAGGAAATCGGGATGAGGAAGGTTCTGCTCCTGCTCGCCCTGGTAGGGGTGAGCATCAGTGATCGAGGAGAGGTGGAGAACTCTCATATCGATGGGTGTTCAGGAGAGAGAGCACCGATCATTACCGCAGGGGGTGGCGAACGGGGTGTGGAGGAGCTCGCCATCTACTTCCACGAGGGAAGGTGGCCAGGGTGGCTGGGATCTAACTTGACTCAGTACTCCAGCCAGACCGGGTTCACGTATGGGGAGGCCTCCCTCCCGTGCCCCAGGGTACAGGTCGTTGCCACAAGGGTCAGTGTCACCGAGGGAAAACGTGTGTGTTTGACATGTAAGGGACAGATTCCTTTTGATAGGTGGTGGCACAGAAAGCTGAGCAAGGATATTGGAAACTTCGCAGTCGATTGGGAACGATTGGGGAACAATACCCATCGGACGATTGCAGGGACCCGAGGGGAATTGAGTGTGTGCTCAAGTGGTGGGAACCGGATCAGGGGATTTATGTCTGTATGTGGGGGTCAGAGAAGGTCTGCCCCACAGGCGTATCCATCATTTTCCACAGGCAATGGCAAGATCCCGGGGAGGGGGTGGAGTGGGATTCCAGCCTGCATGCGTGCGCGGTCTCACACTCCCCGATCCCAGTGAATGCCACTGAACTTGTGACCCGCCCCCAAAAGCCCCTGCCCACGACCACAACATCACGGACTATAGTCCAGTGGTGTCCTCCCACCACCAAGGGACCAGTCCTAGTACCAACATATAAGCTGCTGTACCAGGGGGTACACTATGTAGTGGCCTCAGTGATCCTGAATCTGACTGAGGTGCATTTACTTGAGTGGTGCCCTAAAGAGTCAGAACGGTTGTGCCAAGCCCTGTTGAAGGAAGTGTTTTATAAGTTTTATGAGTTTGACTTTGCCAATGTGGACAAAGCGAAGCTGTACAGTTTACATCCGGAACATAATATGGGTGCAGGGAGACAAAGAAGGGGGACCTGGAATGACATTTTTACAGCTTATAATACAGGATCTTCAGTGATAAACAGCCTAGATGATATAGAGCTGCAAACTCAGAAAAATGGTTTAAAGACCCAGTTAAGAAAACTCCTAACAGAGGAGAACACAGTGGTGGGCTCGGAGCTGCATGAGGACCAGGCCATGATGGTCCATTTAAAGGAGATAATAGCTGAGCTGGAGAGACATGCTGAAACAATAAATGCACTTGTACGGGAAGACAGGAATGCTTCGGATCAAGCTGCACAGAATGAGGTGTGCGTGCTATATGGGGCATGGTTGCTTGGCGAGGGCCGCAGCAACCTGGAGGATTTAAAACAAGGTTTAGTCCCCTCCTGGATTAGCAACAAGCACCTCGCAGCCCTCCACCCGTTTAGTAATTCGCTGAGCCCGTGTCAACTCCGGCTAGCTTCTGAAGCCTACCCTGTCCCAGTGGATTGTGGACGTACCAATCACACTATCATGGCGATAGTAGTGAGGATGCCGGTCATGGGTGGGACAGCCCGACCCGCACCGGTATATAGGGAGGAGAACATTGGGATCATTCAAGGGGATGCACACGTTCGTTTTGCAGAGGTCCCACCTTATGTCATAAAGTGGGAGCACGCTATGACAGGTACAGACCTCTCTGGGTGTCGGAGCCGGGGAGCACACATAATCCTGTGTCCCCAGCACTTAAATGCCTATTCGAGACCACAGTGCGGGTTTAAAGCTGCTGGTGCACGACCTGTGAACTGTACTATGGAGGTAATGGCAAAAGAACATGGCCTAGAAATTCGGTGGGCTGCGCCACCAGTTAGCACGCAAAGAGGAAACTTAGTGGGTTTAGCGCCACTGGCCATGCCTCCTGCAAAATTTAGCGGGGCGCTAATGGCGGTGTTAGCCGGTAGCGCTGCGCCGCCACCGATGATGGCATCGGTGTGCGCAGCGCCCCGCTACCGCCCCGATCGCCAAATTTGGTAGCGCCCCCCGCTGTAACGCTGGTCGCAATTTGCAACCGGTTCAGGGGGGCCTACCTGCGGCGGTAGAGGCGCTGAGGTGCGGGGCAGCCATTTTTTTTGCTGGCCGCCTGCCAGCACCTCTTCGCGCAGCCGTCCCCAGCCTCCTGAGCACCCCCCCCCACGTTGTGCCGGCTGTCTCCCAAGAGCCTGGCACTTCTCCTCGGTGGCGGGCTCTTTTGCCGGCACTCGCGATCTCAGATCGCGCTGCAGCAGGCCCCTCCCCTTTAAGAAGGGGAGGAAAGCCTGCAGTACCGCAGCGTGCCACACTGCGGCACGTTGCACTGCGATTTTCAGTTGCAGCGCCCCAAGACAGATGCGGGGCGCCTCGAGTAGCGCCGCGCTTCCGTTTGGGGCACTCAAACTGAATTTCCGGTGGGCGCTCGTGACTCCTTCCGGGGCGGTACTTCCGGCGCCCTGGCGAGACTGGCGCCCCAAACTGGGTGCCACCGAATTCCTAGGCCCATGTTTCCCCTCAGGTAGCATTCATAGGGGGTGGGACATATTATGTCACCACAAGTGCGCCCCACTACCGGCATGGACAGTACATCTGGTGTCCGGTGAGTGACAGCCGCTTTTGTTTTAAACCCGAGGCAGACGTTCAAGTGACCCAGGAATGGATTGTACCCATCCCTGAACCCTCGACTGTTCACCTCACTGTCAGGGAAAACATTACCAATCTGCAGAATTGCGTAACACATTGCGGCTATGAAATTCCCCCTCTACCTGAACATCTTACCGCCCTATTAAAAGCAGTGGTCATCTCACAGAAACATTTCTATATGTTAGAGCAGAAGACAGTTGAGATAGGGGCCAAGATATTGGATATTGTGGTTCCACCCTGGTGGGACATTTTTGAAAATATAGAAGTCCCTTCTTGGACTAGGATGACTTTGCACATTTTAGTGGTTTGCCAGCTGGGAATAGTTTTCTATCTGTTGTGTGGGAAGTGCAAAGGAAGGGACCAGATGCTCTGCTCTCAGCATAAGGGAGCATGGGACAAAAACAAAAATAAAGTCTATGACCAGATATAAAACCAACCATGAACGTTATTAAAAATAAAGTTTGATGAATGTTGTGTGTCTTTATTTTCCCTGTCTGTGATTTTTCCAAGTGGTGCAGGGGTGTTGGACCCCCTCCATGCTGGGATGTAATAAAAGTTTTACTTTGTGTATTTTGATAAACACTACACCTAAAGGGAATGGAAGAGTGTTTTGTTGTGGGTATTTTTAGTTTTAGGTAATACAGGGGAAGGTTGGCTCCCGAGGACCAGAAATTTTGCTCACACCTGCATGATACTATAGTGTTATAAAGTATCACAGGGGGTGTGTAAGGTTCGACAATTTCTGCACAACCCCAGAACAGAAGGAAAGCATTATTTTAAAATGATTTTGGAACATCACAGAAGAAATCTGTAAAAGGGATAAAAGTGTGGTTGGGCCAAACAGAAGAATTCAAAGAGTTAAATTACACATTTTTACAAGTGTAAGAAAGGAAGAAATTTTGGACTGTTTTAAGGAATTATTGGGTCAAAGGGGTTTAAAATAAAAATCCCAGGAAGTTTTGGCTGGTTTAAAAAGACATGTTCAGGCTTACAAAGGCTGGGACACAGGGGAGGTGGGGTGGGCCCCCGAGTTTGGATATTGGACAGTCTGAGAATGTCCTGGGCCACTCCAGCTTTACATAAAGACAATGAAACCTGTTTCCCACTGAGAATTCGCAGAGCCAGGTACATGAATAAACAGGACATGTCCCCAGCAACACAAAGGAAGGAACGTTAGCCCTACAGGATACAGCAAACAAACCACAGTCCAAAACCAATTAAAGAGATTGACAAACGTTTTGCATTTTTAAACTGGTTTCAAGGCAATCCTGGAACCAGTTAAAGGCCGATTAAGTTTGGATGGGCCATCCCCGAAACTCGTTAAGTTTAGATGGGCCATCCCCGAAGCTCGTTAAAGTTTTAAAGCACATTAAACATAACGAGCCCGCCAAATTTTACAAAGAAACCCGAGATTTGGCGGTCAGATAAACCAGGCCCCAAAGTAGTATAATTGAGGCCTGCCTTTTCAGTTAAAGGGTTCAGTTCGAGTCAGTTCAGAAGACAGCTAGTTCGAGTTCAGCTCAGAGTTCAAGTTTGAAAAACAGCATAGTACAGTTCAACGGATCATCAAGACCAGATCGGAGGCTTGAAGGAAGAAAGAAGAAACAGAGATCGTGGCAACCAAAGGCCTACAGAAACCAACAACCACCAATATTACCACCAACCAGGTAATATTGGGCCACCGCGACCAACAAGAAACCAACCGCCGAAAAACTCATGAACCAAAGATTTGTTTCCACTCTACAGGCCAGTCTGACTTACCCTTGGGTAGGATTTGGACACAAAAGACCCTAAAACTAGCCCTAACCAAAGAAAATCGGGTACTCACCTGATACATCCAACAGCGCGACTAACCGCATCTGCGGACAAACCCAAACTGAAGACCCAACGCAGGTGCAGCCTTCTACCAGATCCGAGGTACGGCAGGCCCCAACCGCCACAACTAAAGAGAACCCCGAAATCACGAACCTCTACAGTCTGTCAAGAAAGTCATTTTGGTGAGCATTTCCTGGTCCTCTGGATTTCGGCCTAGCTAGTGTAGTGGGGTTGAGAGGGTAAGGGATTTTGTATATTGTAATTCTCCCTCACTATTTCTGAGTGTTCCCCACCCTTTTAAAGTATAAGTTTTATTGTATTGTATATTTTCCTGTCTCAAAATAAGGATCTGAATTCTTTTGACTAACCCAGGTGTTTGTTGCAAGTTTATTACAACCCCCAAATAAGTCCAAAGTCTAGAACAAAAGGGAGTGAGAGCGATTCGAACTGCTCAAAGGAGTCAGAGGTGAAGCTGACAAACAACCCACACACCACCCCTTACACTGATAAGGCATGTAATAATAATAATAATAATCAACTTTATTGTCATTGTTAGTGCACAAGTGCAGTACAACGAAATGTAGGCTTGCGGCTCCCAAGATTGTACCTCTGGGCTGAAGGTCTTACTCCAGCAATCTGCAAATGTCTGCGATGAACTGGTGCGATAACCTGAGCTTCCTTTGGCACTGCTGCTCCGTCATGTTGAGGAAGCTCATCCTCTGCCTGTATACCCTGTATTGGGGGTATCGCCTCTGGCGTGGTGCAGCCCTTCTCTGATGCTCTCTGTCCTGTCAGGTCGGTGAGGAGAAGGTTGGTGGTGTTGTTCTTGGTGCTGCTGGTGTACCTGAGGCTGCTGGTGTTGGGGCTCATCATGGTCTGATTCTGCAGACCAAGGTGAAACAGTATAAACTGCATCCATTCTAATATAATAGATGGCAGGTCAAGTAGAGATGACAGAAGCAATCTGTCAATGGTGTGTTAGGTTCTACCAATGAGATGACGGTGGTTCCTGACTTTGCTGGAAAAACTTGCAACCTCGAGAAAGCTAAATCTGTGCTGACAATGCATGCAGCAATCGCATCTGCTTAGGAAAGTGACCAGCTGTCAGGTGAGAGTTTTTATTGTGCTTTCCATGCTGTGCATTAATGAGCTGGATCAATGGTCACCGAACTTCCGCCTCAGGTTCACAGATGTGTTTCCCAAGCTGAGTAATTCCCGTGATCATCCAGTGAAATTTGAAAGGTAGGGTTAAAAAGACATTTAAGGGTCTGACAAGTACCTAATAATTATGTAAATTCGCTCGGCTGCCTCTGCTGTTGGCGTTGCGGCTGCGCTGGCAAACGCACCAGAGGGAAAGGCGCGAGGGGGCGGGATGACAGCAGGTTCCCGACCTGCTCTGAGTTATTTCAACTTTGACTCCCAACGCGCCTCCAATCCCGCCCACATGGACGGCAGGCAGAAAATTCTGGCCACGTGTGTGACTACGAGTGAGGCAGGTATGGAGATCCACAAGGTAGCATTGGAGGATCCTTAGCCCTTGTACTTGTCCAACAGGTATGAGGTACTTGCTTCCTGTGTGGACGAGAGCAGGGACAGTAGGGAGGATGAGCAAACTGACCACAGCACCGTGGTACAGGGGGCCATTCAAGTGGGGGATTAAAAAGAACTGTTGTAGTGGTAGGGGACAGTATAGTGAGCGAGATAGATACTGTTCTCTGCAGCCAAGAGCATGAGTCCCGAAGGCTGTGTGGCCTGCCCAGTGCCTGGGTTAAGGACATCTCCTCTGGGCTGGAGAGGAACTTGGAGTGGGAGGGGAAAGATCCAGTTTTCATGGTCCACATAGGTACCAATGACATAGGTAGGACAAAGAATGAGGTTCTGCTGAGGGAGTATGAGCAGCTAGGGACTAAATTAAAAAGCAGAACCACAAAAGTAATAATCTCTGGATTACTACCTGAGCCATGAGCAAATTGGCATAGTGCATCAGAAAGTAGAGTCAGAGTTGGGAAAAATGATAAAAAGACATAATTAAAAGCTCTTTATCTGAATGCACACAGGATTCATAACAAGATAGATGATTTTACAGCACAAATAGAAATAAATGTGTACGATCAGATAACCATTACAGAGACGTGGTTACAAGGTGACCAAGGCTGGGAACTGAATATTCAGGGGTATTTGACATTTTGGAAGGATAGGCAGAAAGGAAAAGGAGGTGGGTTAGCTCTGTTAATAAAGGATGAGATCAGCGCAATAGTGAGAAATTATATTGGCAAAGATCAAGATGTAGAATCAGTTTGGGTGGAGATAAGAAATAATAAGGGAAATAAGTCACTGGTGGGAGTAGTCTATAGGCCCCCTAACAGTAGCTACACTGCAGGACAGAGTATAAATCAAGAAATAATGGAAGCTTGTAAGAAGGGTGTGATAAAAATAATAACTTCCGGGAAGTTATGTCATCACTTCCTGTGAACTGTGAACTGTGAACTATGAACTGTGTACATACCTCACTTCCTGTCATATGTCACTTCCTGTTGGACTGGTATAAATACTGGTCTGTTCAGTATTGTAAAAGGCTTCTACCAGAGGCATGGTAAAGACCTCCCTTGTATATAGTGTGTTTATAAGTTACTTAAAGCTTACTTTAAAGTTACTTGATGGTAAGTCTCCTTTTTCTTACATCAATTTAAGTAACTTAGTATTTACACTGACAAATACTAGACCTTCAGACAAACTCGGAAGTTAAGGATCCAGGGAACCACCCATCATGGAGAAAATCCTTAGACCTATTCGTCTGGACTTGGACCCGAATACACCAGCAGCTGGCAGGGTATGGAAGCATTGGTATCGTACTTTTGAGAATTTTCTGGATGAATGTAAAGCGGATGCTCCTGCTAAATTGAAGATACTTGTCAATTATGTGACCCCAAAAGTGTTCGAATATGTTGATGAATGGGATAATTATGAAGAGGTGATTCGGGCACTTAAGAAACTGTATGCGAAGACCCCAAATGAGGTCTATGCTAGACATCTACTGGCCACAGCCCGACAAGGGCCAGGGGAATCAATTGACGAATTCCTGCAAGAACTTCGCAGGCTCAGCGTAGATTGTAACTTTCAGGCAGCCTCAGCTGAGCTGTACCGCCAAGAAATGATTCGTGATGCTTTCATCTGCGGGATTGCCTCTCCATTTATACGCCAGTGTCTACTAGAAAGTAAAACACTTGAGCTACAAAAAGCTTTTGACCTAGCTTGTTCACTGGATTTGGCAAAGAGAAATGCAGACCTCTATCAGCTGCCCAGATCTCGATCTGCTGCTGTAGCTGCAACCAGACAATTCAAGCGGTCTCAGGTGAACCCTATCATGGGGGAATCTAATTCTGATAATTCTGATGAAGAAGAGGAGGACGACCCCACTTTAGCAGCCTCTTGGCAATCTAGGAAGGAATGCTTCTTTTGTGGAGATGCTTTTCACCCTAGGAAAACCTGCCCTGCTCGCAATGCAATCTGCAGTTATTGCGGGAAAAAAGGACACTTTCCTAAAGTTTGCCTATCAAGGGCCTCTACGAGGGCCAATCCAGCTAAGGCCTACTGAACTGCCCCAATTAGGGCCTATCAAGATGCTCCAGCTAGGACCTATCAAGCTTCCTCTCGAGCTCTCTCCCGAAGAAGCACACCGAGAGTTTTAGCCACTCTCTGTGCAACGACACCAATTACAGCTGCTTGCCCACAGAACCTGTCTCATGCAGCCACAAAAATTTCAATTAAAGGGCATACCTTAGATGCCTTAATTGACTCAGGAAGTACTGATAGTTTCATTAAGGAACAGATTGTTGCGAAATTGAAGCTACATGTCTTCCCATCGGACCAGGCAATTGCGATGGCCCAGTCATCACTTAATACCAGAATCTCCGGCTTTTGTGTTGTTGATATGACACTTCATGGTCGTATGTATCCCTCCACCCGACTTTCGGTGCTCAAGGACTTATGTAGTGATCTCCTCTTAGGGCTGGACTTCCAAAAACAGCATAAGAAACTCACCATTGAGTTTGGTGGATCCAAACCCGGACTTACTATTTCTAATATACCGTCTAAATTACCATTTTGTGCATTATCAGCAGCTTCACTTGATGAACCCTCATTATTAGCCAGTATTCCGCCTCAATGCGAACCGATAATAACGAAATCGCGGCACTTTAATCAGGAAGACCAATCTTTTATTGCGGCTGCGGACCAAAAGGTAGACCACAGCCTCCTAATCCTGCAGGAGGGAAGAATGTGATAAAAATAATAACTTCCGGGAAGTTATGTCATCACTTCCTGTGAACTGTGAACTGTGTACATACCTCACTTCCTGTCATATGTCACTTCCTGTTGGACTGGCATAAATACTGGTCTGTTCAGTATTGTAAAAGGCTTCTACCAGAGGCATGGTAAAGACCTCCCTTGTATATAGTGTGTTTATAAGTTACTTAAAGCTTACTTTAAAGTTACTTGATGGTAAGTCTCCTTTTTCTTACATCAAAGGGTACTGCAATAATCATGGGCGATTTTAATCTTCGTATAGATTGGACAAATCAAATTGGCAAATGTAGCCTTGAGGAAGAGTTCATAGAGTGTATTCAGGATGGTTTTTTAGAACAATACATTGTGGAACCAACCAGGGAGCATCCTATTTTAGATCTGGTAATGTGTAATGAGATAGGATTAATTAGTGATCTCATCGTAAAAGATCCTCTAGGGAAGAGTGATCATAGCATGTTAGAATTTCAAATTCAGTTTGAGGGTGAGAAACTTGGGTCTCAAACTAGTGTCCTGAACTTAAATAAAGGCAATTACAAAGGTATGAAGACAGAGTTGACTAAAGTGAACTGGGAAAATAGATTAAAGGGTAAGACGGTAGATAAGCAGTGGCAGACATTAAAGGAGATATTTCATAACTCTCAGCAAAGATATATTCTAGTGAGAAAGACTTTACGAGAAGGATGAACCAAGGAAGTTAAGGATGGTATCAAATTGAAAACAAAGGCATACAATGATACGAAGATTAGTGGTAGGCCAGAGGATTGGGAAATTTTTAGAAACCAGCAAAGGACGACTAAAAAAATAATAAAGAGAGAGAAGATAGGTTATGAGATTAAATTAGCAAGAAATATAAAAACAGGCAGTAAGAGCTTCTACAGGTATATACAAAGGAAGAGAGTAACTAAAGTAAACATTGGTCCCTTAGAAGATGAGACTGGAGAATTAATAATGGGAAACAGGGAAATGGCAGACTTTGAACAAATATTTTGTATCAGTCTTCATGGTAGTATACACTAAAAACATCCCAAT
This sequence comes from Somniosus microcephalus, assembly GCF_052327205.1. Lineage (NCBI taxonomy): Eukaryota > Metazoa > Chordata > Chondrichthyes > Squaliformes > Somniosidae > Somniosus > Somniosus microcephalus. The sequence goes on along the minus strand of NC_140988.1, from coordinate 75,553,972 downwards.
AATAATAATCAAGGGGCTATAGGGAGGGGGGAACTTAAAATAATCACCATCACTAGAGAAAAAGTACTAGGCAAACATCTGTCATTGGGAAAATGCTGGAGTCCATTATTACGGAAGTAATAGCAGGACATTTAGAAAATCATAATACCGTCAAGCAGAGTCAGCATGGTGTTATGTCAGAGGTTTTGCTACTTGCTTTGGCCAGTCGATTATGTCTCCGGCTGCCTTATCTCTGAGCGGTTTGGATCGCTCACCCCTTAGTTCTGATCCCCGGACTTATTGGCAGATAGCGATATAGACAAACGAGCAGACCAGTGGTTTGGTACAAAGAAAACCAAAATTTATTAACAGAGAAAATAAGATAACAATACAATACAAAAGGATGATATGAATGCAGTACACTTACACTTAACAGGGGAGGAGAAATGGCACATCGAGGGAAAATGGCTAAAATGACAATTCAGCCATCCCCTTAACTCCCACCCTTTATACCTAGCTAGATTATCTTGCGATGGGTCAGAAGTATAATGCTCACCGGTCTGAGATGTTGAAAGAAAAGCCTTGCCCCTTTACCCTGTTGCCTGCCGATGTCACGTGGTCCCACTGTTGCACAGACTTCACCATCCAGGTAGAGATACCCCAGTAATTAAAAGGTCTCTGACAGGGTATCCTAACTCTCTGGATGGGCTCTCCTTCGATGGTCTTCTTCCTTGGTTGATGGCGAGGCAGAGCGCAGGAGGCGAGGCGAGAGAGCGAATGGCTTCTCGAGGGGCTAGTTATACCCCCCTCAGTAGCCCTTATCTCTATGCTCAATCAGCTCATTCTTTTGTCTGTTTTGATGGGCTGGAATTAAACAAAAGGTATCGATCTTGGCCCATCGACTTGGATGACCGGTAATCGGTTCCTGCCGGTTCTGCAACTGCTCTCCTTTGTCCAACCGGTTCTTTGATGGGGGCCAGCCCCGTCTCGATGGCCCCGCTGATTATTTTGATTGTTTGAGCAAACACCTTGATGGCCTTTATGCGTAGGTCTGATTGTAATTAGGTTTGTCCCCAATGCATATGCAAAAGTCTTGTCTGGTTTCGTGATCTCCTTGCTGCAGACATTGAAATGCACAAGCTGTTAGCTTGCCAGGGTCCAAATTGAAACTGACAGGCTTTCGGTCACGAGTCTGACCGCAGCCATTTTGTTGTGCCCTGGATTTTAAAACTCAGTCTGACCAGGGTTTCTTTTAAAAACCAAATAAATCTTCGGAGGGGGGGGGAGATGTATGAAATTTTCGAATCCTTCAGTCCCCCCTAGGATACTGAAACTTGCTTGAAGTGTCCAACCAAGGTGAGCAAAATTTCTGACCCCCCGCAAATAACCTTTCCCTGTATTTACCTATCCATAATCCCTCAGCCCACATTTCCCATACTAAGAGAAAATGCGGTGTACGACAGGCATCTACAGATGGCAAATATGATTAGTTACAAACAATCCAAGTGTGGAGGGGGTCCAACACCCCTGCACCACTTGGTACATTACAAAATTTTTATTCTGTAGTATCAAACAGTCACAATCTTTATTAAAATAACACAATGAAACGAAGAAACAATCTTTATTAAAAATAACAAACAACGACCATCACGTTTAAGTGATGCGACGCAAAACTCAAACGGGTGTCTCTTCTTCCACCCGGGCATAATTTTCCTTCCACACCTTTTTAGTTTTAAACTCTAATCTGGGACCCTTTCTCCTACACTAGATGCACACCAGGTAGAGAACTATCCCTAACTGACACACCACCAGGATGTGGGATGCCATACGGATCCAGGATGGTACCTCTATATTTTCAAAAACGTCCCAACAGGGTGGGGTCATAATATCTAAAATGTCAGCCCCTATCTGGACAGTCTTCTGCTCCAGGGTATAGAAGTGTTTTTGTGACACTAAAACGGCTTTTAGCAATTTGGTGAGGTGTTCTGGGAGAGGGGGAATCTGATAACCGAAATGCGCAACATATTTCTGCAGGTAGGTGAAATTCTCTTTCACAGTGAGGTGATCAGTGGAGGGTTCAGGAATGGGGACAATTTGTAATTGTGCCAGTTGAACTTCTGCCTCGGGTTTGCAGCCGAAACTGCTGTCACTCACCGCACACCAGCTATGCTGTCCGTACTGGTAGTGAGGCGCTCCTGTGGTGACACAATATGTCCCACCTCCTATATATGCTACCTGGGGGGGAACATGGCCTTGTGCCATTGCCTCCATGGTGCAATTTATAGGTTTTCGCGCCAGCAGCTCTGAACTCGCACTGTGGTTTGGAATAGGCATTCAAGTGCTGGGGACACAGGATTATGTGTGCTCCCCGGCTACGGCACCCCGAGAGGTCAGTGCCCATCATATCATGCTCCCACTTTATGAAGTAGGGCGGGACTGCTGTAAAACGAATGTGTGCACCCCCCTGAATGACTCCATGTTCTCCACCCTGTACACCGGCGCGGGTCGGGCCGTCCCGCCCATGACCGGCATTCTTACAACTATCCCCATGATGGTGTGGTTGGACCGCCCACAGTCCACTGGGACTGGGTAGGCCTCCGAAGCTAGCCGGAGCTGGCACGGGCTTAATGCATTCTCAAAAGGGTGGAGGGCTGCGAGGTGTTTGTTGCTGATCCAGGAGGAGACTAAACCTTGCTTTAAATCCTCCAGATTGCTGCGGCCCTCGCCCAGCAACCATGCCCCATACAGCACGCACACTTCATTCTGCGCAGCTTGGTCAGAAGCGTTTCTGTCCTCCCTAATGAGAGCATGAACCATTTTGGCATGTTCCTCCAGCTCCGCTATGATCTCCTTTAAGTGGAGTGTCATGACCTGGTCCTCATGCAACTCGCAACCCACCACCTCATTCTCATTGATTAATATTTTCTTTAATTGTGTTTTTAAACCATTAATCTGGGCCTGTAGCTCGATATCATCTTAGCTGTTGATGACAGAAGACCCCGTGTTAAAACCAGTTAAAACATCGTTAAAAGCACCCCTTCTTTGTCTCCCAATCCCGTCCAAAAGCTCGTGGGTGTATAGTCTGGTTCTGTCAACGTCTGAAAAATCAAACTCATAGAATTTACGGAACATATCTTTTAAGAGGGCTTGATACAACTGCGCAGTCTCTGTGGGGCACCATGCGGGTAGGTGTACCTCGGTGAGGTTTAAAATCACAGAGGCTACCGCGTAGTGCACCCCTTGATACAGCACCTGGTCTGTAGGTACTAGCACCAAGCCGTTCCCTGGTCCCTTGGTGGTGGCGAGGCCTCCCTCTACTATCGCCCGTGACGTTGCGGTCATGGGCAGGGGCTGTCGGGGGCGGGTCACTAGTTCAGTGGCATCAACTGAGATTGGGGAGTATGGGATCGCGCATGCATCCAGGCGAGACTCCCAATCCATCCCCCTCCCATTATCTTGCCACTGGCTGCGGAAAATGATGGAAATGCCTGCGGGGCAGGCCTTCTCTGATCCCCACATACAGACATAGATCCCCTGATCCGGTTCCCACCATTTATCCCAGCACACACTTAACCCCCCGTGGGTCCCTGTGATAGTCCGATGAGTGTTGTTCCCCAACCGTTCCCACTCAACTCTGGGGTTCCCCATGCCTTTACTTAGTTTCCTGAGCCACCACCACCTCTCCAGGGGAACGTGTCCCTTGCATGTTAAACATATCCTTTTGCCCACGCTGTTGCTAATCCTGGGAGTGACAATCCGTATCCTGGGGCACAGGAGGGAGGCCTCCCCGTAGGTGAACCTGGTCTGGCTGGAGTACTGGGACGAATTGGAGCCCAGCCACCCCGGCCACATCAACCTCGTGGAAGTAAGCGGTTGTCTCCTCCGCCTCCCGTACGCCGCTACCGTCAACCGCCACCCTGTTCCCCGAGCACCCGAAGATGTGGTGGTCCTCGACGTCCCCTCTCCTACCAATGCTCAGCCCGAGCAGGGCGAGCAGGATTACGCCTCCGTACATTCTGAAATTTCCTGCAATAGATATAAAAGGCATCTAGCCAGGTTCCCTGGAGACGCGCTGGCTCGGGTGACGTATGGTCGGGTCCCGCGACCTCGACTCACATGGACAATACTCTGAGACGGCTTCATACTTAAATCGAAACTAACTGTCCCTTACTTAGAATTAAATTAAAATAGCCTAACTTAACACTATAAACTTAAACTACTAAAACTATATACATCTGCCGCCCGTCTCCGAGCAGCCAGCCTAATTCTTGCCTGGGCTGTTGCAGGCTGCTCCCTGCGGCGTGGCTGCACCGACCTGCACTTCCGGTCCCTTTCAGTCTGTAGCTGCTAGCTGGGGACCTTTGTCTTCCGACTTCTCTTTAACTCGGGAGGTTGCCCTTTCAAACTGGGGAGCCGGCGACCATGCCTTCATAGGCTGGGGTGTCCGAGGGGACCTCTTAGGTAGTGCTACTGGTGGGGCTACCCTGGTGAGCGGACCTTTTGCTTGGGCCGCATTCCTCGCTGGCTGGGGATCTTCTCCCTGGGGTCCCTCCCCTCCCAAACCTGAACTGGGGACCGGTAATCTCCCGCCGCCGGCTGCCGGTGGCTGAGGGTCTCCACCTCCAGGTTCAAAACCTGGGTCGGGGCGGGGCTGAGAGGGTTCATTTTAACCCCTTTGGACCCGGTTACCTCAGGGATTCCACAATAGCCCAGCGATATTCCACCGAGTACTGAGTTCCCTATTAGAACCAATAGATCTCACCCCGTACCGAAGCACGATTCTACAATATGTAGACAATTTATTAATAGCTACGGAAGATGAGAGAGGGCACATAGCAGCTCTGATTATAATCTTACAAGCGCTAGAAAAGGGAGGATTCAAGGTGAACCCTAAGAAAGCTCAGATTGGACAGGCTACCGTCACCTATCTGGGGCAACAGTTGTCTCAGGGCATAAGGACAATGTCCGCAGACCGACGAACGGCAATCCAAGAAATGCCGAGACCCGTGTCAGTCAGAGGGGTTAGGAAAGTGATGGGGCTCTTTAATTACAGTAGGAACTTTATACCTAACTTTGCCGCAATAGCAGAGCCAATACAAAGACTAGTAAAAGGGGGAAACCCAGGTAATGCCCTTATTGACTGGGGTTCGGAACAGGAGGATGCGTACGACAAACTAATGCAATCCTTAATTTCGGCACCGGGACTCGGGTTACCGGATATGAGAAAGCCCTTTCACATCCATTGTGAGAATGAGGGAGGATTTTATGCTGCGGTGGTGACTCAGCAACATGGGGATAGGAGACGACCGGTGGCATACTACTCTACCCAACAATCACCGGTCGCTGCAGGGTTGTCCCGATGTGTAGCGGCATTAGATTGTGCAGCAAGGGCAGTGAAGGTCAGTGAGCCCACTGTCATGACAGGTGAGATAGTCCTCCACACCAAACATACTTTGGTGGAGATGGTAAACAACCATAAACTAAGAGCGGTATCAAATGTGCGAAGGGCGCGATGGGAAGCGATGCTATTGCCTGCAGACAAGTCAGTACAGATAGTTAGGGATACCATGGAAAACCCGGCCGAAGGGATGTTAGGAATGGGGGAGCCTCACCATTGTGCCAACATAGATGAGGAGATAGAAAGCCACCAGCTGGAAGAAGAGCCACTAGAAGAGGCCCAATTCACTCTCTATGTGGATGGGTCCCAGAAATATATTGATGGGGCACCACGAACCGGGTGGGCAGTTGTAAATGATCAGCTGGAAACAGAATTATCAGGGAGGCTGGATGGAGGGCTCTCAGCACAAGTGGTGGAGATAATAGCCCTAACGAAAGCTTTGGAGCTAGCTAAAGAAAAAAACGTAAATATATATACAGACAGTCGATACGCATTCGGGGTGGTGCATGACTACATGACTGCCTGGGGGAGACGAGGATTTGTGACCTCAGGCGGAAATCACATTAAACATCAGAAATTAATAGAGGAACTCCTCGAAGCCGCTAAAGCCCCAAAGCGCGCAGCAGTAATAAAAATTAAGGCCCACCAAAAGGTAGAAACCCGACAACAAGAGGGCAACCGAGCCACAGATGTGGCCGCACAACAAGCCCCAGAACAAGATGCTATAACAGAAATGGTAGCAAGCGCCCAGGTAGAAAAGATAGATATTAAAAAATTACAGACAGACACGTCCATGAGGGAAAAGCAAGAATGGTACCAAAAGGGTGGCAGACAGAATGAGGAGGGGGTATGGCGAAAGGATAAAAAGGTGGTTGCCCCTGCCTGCATCCGTCGGACACTCCTGGAATTACACCATGGTGCCGACCATGTAGGAAGAGGAGCCATGATCCATCTGTTGGGAACAGACTGGTGGTGGCCGGGGCTAGGAAGGGATGTGGCACAATATTGCCAACAATGTCTGACATGCGCTCAACACAACCCCGGCCGCCCCGTTAAAATACGCATGGCTCATCAGCCAAGACCAAGGGGTCCGTGGGAGAAAATACAGATAGATTTTACAGGGCCACTCCCCATGTCAAGGGGGAAGAAATACTGTTTAGTAATAATAGATCAGTTTACCAGATGGGTAGAGGCTTTCCCCACACAAAATTGTACCGCTACCACGGTGGCGCGGATACTGGCAGAAGTAATTCCCAGATGGGGAGTACCGATCCAAATAGATTCAGATCAGGGAACCCACTTTACAGGTACAGTCATGAAGGGTATGTGTGAATGGATGGGAATAAAACAAAGATTCCTCATTCCCTATCACCCCCAAAGTTCCGGGATGGTGGAACGGATGAACAGAACCCTAAAGGCCGCATTGGCCAAAGCGTTGGGTGAGAAACATCAAGGTTGGGTAGATGTGTTGCCCGTTGTATTAATGAAGTTAAGAGCCATCCCAAACCGCACCACAGGATTGTCGCCCTATGAATTAATGACAGGGCGAGCAATGCAGCTCCCCCATGGAATAATCACGGGAGGAGAGGAGCTAGGACCTTTGCAAGACAGGCTCCGGTATGGGTACTGGTCTGGACTATATGCATTATTCTAATGGGATACACTTTGTGGTGGATTTTGAAGTACGTCTGGGAACAATCCCACCAACCTTGATGGCGGCCAGTTGAGAGAGAGGAAGGAATCCAAAAGATGAAAATGCTTATATATATTAATGTAGTTGCGGTATGCGTGATGGACATTACCCCGTTCAAATACAAGTGCCTTCCCTGGTGACGGAATCCCATAAGACTGTGTAACCAAGACACAGTTCGATGTTCAGCTTCTAACGATGAAAGCCGAGAGGATTGGAGGCTGGAACGAGAAACCGAGACTACAGCCTGGTTGATCAGAGGTCTGAGGACTCAATTGACTGGCACGAGTGATTGGACTTTCCAATACAGGGACACTCCTTGCACCATTAACTTGCGGTGCTCAGCAGCCCAGGAATATCGAAAGGGGAGATCATTATGGAAAAGAGAGTTACACGTAAATACGTTTTTGTATATGTCTTATGTCTATGCAAGGAATATGAACCTAAGTTCGTGTTGGGTGTGCTCACATGTGCCAATACATAGTAAAGGGGGAATTCCCTTGCGACCGGTCCCCTTTAATGAATCGGAGATGGCCGAGTGGTTAATTCGCCAAAATGATACCGATGGGACCCTTGAAGGGAAAGGGTTTAGACAGAAGTTAGAAGCAGGGGACTGGAGAAGTGCAGGTTACAGCCTCACCGCTTTCAAGGGATGGTACCAGCCTAAATATAATCGGACTCAACAACCCCCATTCTTGGTCCTCACCAACAGCTCGGGAGCCGGAAGGCCCCGAGGACCGGTATGTTTAGAACAAAATAAAAAAGGAGAACAGGGGGTGGGATGGAGCCACTGTGAACAGCGATGTCCCTTGCAGACGGTTAACAGTAGTAACCAAGGTGACCTGATGACCTTTGGAAAATGGGACGTTAGCCGGACCCCGAACAAAACCAGTGGGTGTCCCTGGGAGGGTAAGATCACCAAGATGAACAACGTATGGACAAACTATACGGCATACAACGGCACATATTTTATTTGTGGACACAAAGCTTACCCCTGGCTGCCCCAAGACTGGACGGGCTCGTGCTATCTGGGATATGTGGTGCCCTATATACGTCACTTTGACAGCCTCAGGGGACACCCTGGAATTGGGACAAAGTCCCGAGGCAAAAGGGAAATAACGGAAGCCGAAAGGTTCAGAGCTATACTGTTCCCTATGTATGGAGTAGCCAGGGCGATAAAAGAAATAAAGCTAGTAGCGGACATATTGGAACAAGTTGTAAACGATACGGCGGAAGCCCTGGTAGAGATGAGTGCAGAAATGGTGGCCATACGAACGGTAGCTCTCCAGAATAAAATGGCCCTTGATTATCTACTGGCTAACGAGGGTGGGACATTCGCAGTGATCGGCGCTGAGTGTTGCACTTATATCCCGGACAGTTCAGAAAATATAACTAGTCTGGCTGAGCACATACAAAAGGAGGTGAAGAAATTGCACGAAACCCCAGGGGAAGGTTGGTGGAGTTGGCTATTTGGAGGATCTTGGGGTTCATATCTGACGCATGGACTTATAATTGTTATTATAGTTGTAGTATTATTTTGTGTTATGATGATGTTTTGAATGCATGTTGTAGGGCAGCTGTGTCCCGAATAGTGCCGGTTGCTACAGTTGATATAATCGATATTGAGCCAGAAACCAAACAGTTAATGCGGGATAATGAACTGACAGAAGTAGGTACATACATGTAAAGCTCTTCGGTCATTTGCACAGACTACCACGCCCAGCACAACAAGATAGACAGAGGGGAAAGACAAACTTAGGTACTAAGTTTAAGCCATCAGTATAGGAGTAATCCCAGGGATGGTAAAAGTGGAAAAGAAGTTGGTATCCCTAGCCAAAGTCTAAATTTAGTGCGGGACCAACAGGAGGGACTGAAGGGTTAAAAGGAACCGTCTCAGAATTCAGACAGCCGAGGTAACCACTAATTAAGTGGTGCCAGCAGAATTAAAATCAGAACAAAGGAGTGGGGTCATGTGAAGATGAACAAGAGCTAAAAGAAACCAGGTGGCGATAAGAAGTCTCATACTAACAACTTTCTTATGTGAAAAAACAAAGTTAAGACAGTACAGACTGGAAAAGTGCTACTCTCGCTAGTCTTGCACAAAGGACAGTGTGTAGAGAAGCTTTGCAAAACAAAGATAAGACGCAGCTGTGGGATAAGACAGATTGTGTGTTCTGAGTAAGCGATAAGAAATGTGCTGCTTTAGCTAAAAATTGTAGACACAGCAGAATATAGGGGTCATGGGAATTTGACCTGTGGCCAAAGGCATAGTAAGATGTAACTAACCTTTACTAATACTGAAAAGAATAAATAAACCATATGTGATCAGGTGATTATTGTAATACAATGTGATTGGATGAAAATAGAATAAAAAGCTGTACCAACCAAGAGAGAACGAGAAGGGTATCACTAGACCACGGGGTCTATGATCTTCTCCCAGAACGTTCTGTTAATAAACTGTGTACTTTTACTTTAAAACAGACTCGAGTGAATTTATTTTTCACCAACAGGGCCTCCTACTCGGAATCCCAAAGGAGGGGGGGAGTGGTCTGAACAAGGTGCTGGGGGACTCCTCCCTTGAAGCACGCGACTGCGCCTGCGTGTGCAGCCTGTGTGCGCGCGCCCGCTGCGGGCTGAGGATTTCTAACCTTGAGTTGGATCCCAGCTGCCTGCTTCTTCGCCTCCGGCTTAAACAACTTACACTGGTTGATATGGAACCATTTTGTGCACCGGGGCAATTTCACTGCATACACCATGGGGCTGGCTTTATCTACTATGCTATAGGGTCCCATGTACAATGGCTCTAAACTCCCCACTCGGGCGTAGTTCCTAACCATTACCTGGTCCCCTATCTCCCATTGGTAACTTTTGTTAGGCTCGAGTAGCAACCGATAATTCTGGTGCTGCTTCCCCATGCTACCTGCTGCCTGCGCGTAAATCTGCTTCAGGCGCTCGAGGAGTGTTCGGGCGAATTTATCCCAATTTACCTCCCGAAGCTGCCCTTCAGTAAAAACTGGGGCTAGGACATGGGTGGGGGTCCGCATAACCCTGCCAGTCATTAACTCGTACGGGAAATACCCTGTACTTTTGGACTGGCTGGCCCGGATCCTCATGAGGACCAGAGGCAGGACCTCCGCGAATTTTTGGGGCGAGGCCACTGTTTCTTTCCTCAGCTTTTCTTTTACGGTGCGGTTCATGCGCTCCACAATCCCTGAGGACTGTGGATTGTGAGCTACGTGCCACTTCCCCTTGATGCCAAGCAACATAAGGGTGTTCTGCATGACTTGGCCGGTGAAGTGGCTTCCCTGGTCGGACTCCACAAACTGGGGTAGTCCCCACCACGAGAACACCTCCCATACCAAGATCCTTGCAGTGCCCAGTGCTGTGGCTGTTCTACAGGGGAAGGCTTCTACCCACTTGGAAAACACGTCCACCAGGACGAGGCAGTATTTGTAGCCTCCCTGGGCGGTGGGCAGGGGCCTGATCTAGTCGATCTGGATCGACTGCCATGGTCCCTCCACCCTCCTAACGTGTCCCTAATGGGCACCTTCCTTCTGTGGGGGTCGGGGTTGTTTGCAGCGCACACAAGACAGCTAGCACAGAACTCGCGGACGTCTTCCCGGAATTCCGGCCACCATCCCGCCTGTTCCACCCGTTGCCAGGTGGTCTCAGGCCCGGGGTGTCCTGCTCCCGGACCCTTGTGGGCCAGTTGAAGGAACTCCCTCCGGTGCTACAGGGGTACTACCCACTGTTCTTCTTTGAACAGCATGCCTTCCCTTATGGAGAGGGCCGCTGCGGCGTAAGGGCCTTCTATGCTCCTACCCTCGCTCATTGCGCTGATGGCGGTTTTCAGGACAGGGTCCTGGGCTTGGACCGTTTTAAGATCCGGGGCTAATGCTACTCCTAAGCTCCTCTGGGTCCCATCCCTGCCTCTAACTGCTGCCACGGGCCTGGATCCATAGGGGTCCCAGAAGGTGCCGGTGCGGGCACCCTCCTTGGCCAGCGTGTCAGCTTGCTGGTTACCCTGGCCGCGGGGTTCTGTGGAGGAGTGGGCCTTCACTTTGTGGATGAAGATCTCGCCTTCCTCCCCCACAGCTGCCAGGATTTTCTCCAGCAGGGGTTTTACTACTAAGGGTCTCCTGTCAGCGGAGGTATACCCGTGGCGAGACCAAATGGCCAGGTATTCCGTGCACGAATTGCAAGTGAACATGCTGTCCGAGCAAATCGTGTACGGGTAGGGAAGATTTCGGGGTGGGTCACGATGTACACCACCGCGGACAGCTCCGCCTGCTGGGTGCTCATAGTACTGGGGAGCTTGATCGCCAGGGCAATGTTTGCCGTTGGGTCATAAACTCCACACCCCATGAGTCGTTCGCCAGCAGATACCATGCTGGAACCGTCTACATAGATCTCGCTGCCTGTGGGATGCATCCCGGCCCGTAAACCTATGTTCACCTCCCATACCCCTTCTATGGAACACCGATGGGCTGTTCCAGGATATACCATATTGGCTGCGAGCTTTGGCTCGCAAAGGCCCCTCACCTTCAGATCCATCTGCGAGAGGAGGAGGGTCCAGCGTGCAATGCGGGCACTGCTGACTGTCCCATCTTTAATTCTCCCGTCTAGTAGCATCTTTGTAGGTGTGTGATGTGTGAGGAGGGTGATGGGAGAGGTGCCTGTGAAGATCGAAGATCTTTTCACAGCCCAATACGTGGCCAAAAGGTGCCGTTCGCAAATTGAGTAGCTCCTCTCCACATCAGTGAGTACTCTGGAGGAGTAGACCACGGGTCTTAGCCTGCTGTGCCGCTCCTGGAGCAGCACAGCACTGAGACCGCTACCTCCAAGGAGAACTCCTTCCCCCCATCGATGGCTCCCAGGGCTGGTGCGGTCTACAGCTCCCCCTTGAGCTGGACAAATGCTGCCTGGCACCCCTCATCCCAACACCACTCCACTCCCTTGTGTAGGAGTCGGAGCAGAGGGGCTGCTGTGGCTGCATAGTCTTCAATGAAGTCTCTGCAGTACACCATTAACCCTAGGAATGACCTCACACCTCTCACTGTGTTGGGGACCGGTAGCTCTTGGACCAGGTGACGTGGACGTGAGTCTAGATTCAGATCAGCCATGATCCTATTGAATGGCAGAGTGGGCCCGAGGGGCCTACTCCTGCTCCTATTTCTTACGTTCTTATGTTCCCTCCTTGCCTTATCTATGGCTCTCTCTCTGGCGCGGACGGTCAGGCCCAGGAATTTAACTTCCCGCTGGCCGATCTGCGCCTTTCTCGGGTTCACTTTGAACCCCTTGCACTGCAGCAGCTCCAGCAGTTCGGCCAGCAGTGGGCCGTGCTCCCCGACTGAGTCGGTAAACAAAAGCAGGTCATCCACATACTGCACTAACTGGGTGGGCTGACTAAATTCTTTTAAACTATCCGCCATACACTGGTGGAAGATGCTGGGGCTGTTGTGAAAGCCCTGCAGCAAGCAGTTCCAAGTGTACTGTTGCCCTTTAAAAGTAAAGGCAAATTTGTACTGGTCCTCCCGCCTCAAAGGGATGGACCAAAACCCATTTGAAATATCCAGCACCGTGAATGTGGTCGCAGATGCTGGAATACTTCTGACGAGGCTGGCAACTGCTGCCACTGTGGGGGCACACACGGGGATATTGCTGTTGAGCACCCAATAGTCCACCGTGGCTCTCCATGAATTGTCCGCTTTGGCCGGTTAAGAAACCGGAGAAGTAACATGGGTGGCTATGGGCCTCAACACTCCCTGCTGTACTAAAGAGGACATGGCTGCTTGTAAGGGGAATAGATAGGCGTTTCTGCGGCCGCAAACGAGACTCCAGGATGGTGTGTTGCCTCCCTGGTGCAAGGGTCAAGGATGTCTCCGAGCGGCTGCAGAACATCTTGGAAGGGGAAGGTGAACAGCCAGTTGTCGTGGTGCATATACGCACCAACGATATAGGTAAAAAGCGGGATGAGGTCCTAAAAGTGGAATATAGGGAGTTAGGAGGTAAATTAAAAAACAGGACCTCAAAGGTAGTAATCTCAGGATTGCTACCAGTGCCACGTGTTAGTCAGAGTAGAAATAGAAGGATACTTCAGATGAATACGTAGCTAGAGGAATGGTGCCAGGGGGAGGGATTCAAGTTCCTGGGACATTGGAACCGGTTCTGGGGGAGGTGGGATCAGTTCAAACCGGACGGTCTGCACCTGGGCAGGGCTGGAACCAATGTCCTAGGGGGTTTGTTTGCTAGTGCTGTGGGGGAGGGTTCAAACTAAAATGGAAGGGGGTTGGGAACCTGAGCAGGGAGACAGAGGAAAGGGAAACAAGGATAAAAGCAAAAGATAGGAAGGAGAAAAACAAAAGTGGCAGCCAGAGAAATCAACGGTTTAAATCAAACATGGCCGCAGTAAATAATAATTCTAATAGGTCTAAGAGCATTAAAAAAAACAAGCCTGAAGGCTTTGTGTCTTAATGCAAGGAGCATTTGTAATAAGGTGGATGAATTGGCTGCGCACAAATAGAGGTAAACGAATATGATTTGGTTGGGATTACGGAAACATGGCTCAAGGATGGCCAAGACTGGGAACTCAACATCCAGGGGTATTCGATATTCAGGAAAGATAGGCAAAAAGGAAAGGGAGGTGGGGTAGCATTACTGGTTAAAGAAGGGATTAACACAATTGTAATGAAGGATATAAGCTCTGATGATGTGGAATCTGTATGGGTAGAATTGAGAAATACTAAGGGGAAAAAAACATTAGTGGGAGTGGTATATAGACCTCCCAACAGTAAGGCGGAGGTTGGGGATGGCATTAAAAGGGAAATTAAAGAAGCATGCAATAAGGGCACAGTAGTCATCATGGGTGACTTTAATCTACATATAGATTGGGCTAACCAAATTGGTAACAATACTGTGGAGGAGGAATTCTTGGAGTGTTTACGGGATGGTTTCCTGGACCAATATGTCGAGGAACCAACCAGAGAGCAGGCCATCTTAGACTGGGTATTATGTAACGAGAAAGGATTAATTAGCAATCTTGTTGTACGAGGCCCCTTGGGTCGGAGCGATCATAATATGATCAAATTCTTCATTAAGATGGAGAATGAAGTTGTTGACTCAGAAACAAGGCTCCTCAATTTAAATAAAGGCAACTACAATGGTCTGAGGAGCGAGTTGGGTAGGATTGATTGGGGAATGGCACTCAAAGGGTTGACGGTGAATAGGCAATGGCAAACATTCAAAGACCGAATGGATGAACTACAGAAGTTGTTCATCACAGTTTGGCATAAAAATAAAACAAAAAAGGTGACTCAACCGTGGGTAACAAGGGAAATTAGGGATAGCATAAGATCCAAGGAGAGGACATACAAATTGGCCAGAAAAAGCAATAATCCTGAGGATTGGGAGCAGTTCAGGATTCTACAAAGGAGGGCAAAGGGATTAATTAAGAAAGGGAAAATAGAATATGAGAGTAAGCTTTCAGGAAACATAAAAACTGACTGTAAAAGCTTTTATAGATATGTGAAGAGAAAAAGATTGGTGATGTCAAGCGTAGGTCCCTTGCAGTCAGAATTGGGGGAATTTATAATGGGGAACAAGAAATGGCTGACCAACTATGCGCTATCAATTACTCAAAAGACTGAGGTTAAGCGAGTAACTAACAGGCTTTAATTAACAAGAGAATGAAGGTGTGCCTCGAGTGGTCGACCAGTCCAGAATACAGAGGGACTGTGGAGCAGTCACCTTTATACCTGGACTCGTGGGAGGAGTCAGCCGAGGCATGTACAGACATGTACACTGTGGAATACAAACAGTGGTTTACCACATTCACCCCTTGTTTAAAAATGAGTCCGGCGGGGTGAAGTGTATTAAAAGTTTGTGTATTGGAGTCTCTCCGGAGGTCTTGTCTGCCGCTGTGATCGACGTGGCGACGGCAGGGGTAGTGAAGCTTCCGGCGTCAAGTCCCGCGTAGGCTGGGGCACTGGTGTGTAGTCCTCGTGGGTGTCGAGCGGGTCGCGGGGCCCAGGCGTGCCGTCTGCTGGGGTTGGATATTGGATCGTGGGGGGGGTGGTAGTGGGTAGTGGGTTACTGGGGCCCCCGAGGGTGCGAGGTCTCGTATGGATACTGTGTCCTCCCGCCCGTCCGGGTACGCAATGTAAGCGTACTGGGGGTTGGCGTGGAGGAGGTCGACCCTCTCGACCAGGGGGTCCATTTTATGGGTCCTCACGTGTCTTCTCAGTAGGACCAGCCCTGGGGACGTCAGCCATGGCGGTAGCGATGTCCCCGATGTGGACTTCCTTGGGAAGACAAACATTTTCTCATGAGGGGTGGCGCTAGTGGCAGTGCAGAGCAGTGACCGAATAGAGTGGAGCGCATCAGGGATCACATCCTGCCAGCGGGAGGTTGGAAGGCCCCTAGACTTTAAGGCTAGCAGGACGGCCTTCCAAACTGTCGCATTCTCTCTTTCCACCTGTCCGTTCCCCCGGGGGTTGTAACTGGTGGTCCTGCTTGTGGCAATACCCCTAGCGAGCAGGTACTGGCGGAGTTCGTCGCTCATAAACGATGAGCCCCGGTCGCTATGGCTATAGCTGGGGAAACCGAACAGGGTGAAGAGGTCGTTCAGACATTTAATGACCGTGGCACTGGTCATGTCCGGGCAGGGGATGGCGAACGGGAAACAGGAGTACTCATCAATAATGTTGAGGAAGTACACATTACGGTCGGAGGAGGGGAGAGGCCCTTTAAAATCAACGCTCAGGCGCTCGAAGGGGTGAGTGGCTTTTATCAGGTGAGCCCTGTCTGGTCTATAAAAGTGCGGTTTGCACTCAGCGCAGACTTGGCAGTTCCTGGTCATGGTCCTGACCTCCTCAATGGAGTAAGGCAGGTTGCAGGCCTTGATGAAGTGGACGAACCTGGTGACCCCCGTGTAAAGTCTGTGTGTTGTATAGCGAATTAATACACAGACTACAAGAGTAAACTTTAACAGGATTTTACTATTCGAAGGTCAGGGCGAATCTGCCCAATCACTCATTACACAGCACTTATATACCGGTGTGGTCACCACCGGTATTACAGTATACAGCAGCCAAAATAAAGTAGTGCAACACCTAAAATAGTTCTCTTAAAGGTGGACGGTTACATACAATAGTTCTCTTAAAGGTAGAATGGTTACATACACAACAATCCTCCCTTTTTAGCTTACAACATACTTATTCCCCATTAAACATAACATATATCCAACTTCATGTAAAACAGTTCACAGATGTAGTCTCTGCGGAAAACAGTTCACAGATTCAGTCTCTGTGGGAAAACAGTTCACAGATTCAGTCTCTGTGGAGGCGTCTCCTGTGCTTCCTGACTCGGTCCGGACAACGCCTCGGTGTTGTAACAGTTCCCTGTGGTGTAGCCGGTTCACGTTGCTGGAGTGACTCATCCAATAGTCCTTCAATGGACTTAACAGCTTGAACTTCCGTCACTTCTGAACCAGCATTGCTGACTTCTAAAAGCTTGAGTACCTTGGAAAGTTTTTCTACTTCCGAACTGATTTGGCTCCATTCGGAGGGACCACGTGTGTGATCTGGCAGGTGATAATGGTTCAGATGGTCATCTTCTGCTTCGACTTTTCCTTTTCTGCTTCTTGGAGACTCTCTGGGCTCCACTGTCAGCTGCCAGCTGCATGCACATTTCCTCCTTCTCTTCCTCCTTTTTCCGTAGTAGCGCCACCATCTCCCGGTGTTCCTTAGACTTTTTGTGATTCTTCATGGTTTCTGCACCTTGGGAGTTTTCATCACAAGCTGGGCAGAACAGGTCATCGTAATATTCGGTGTCGTCCAACAGGTCATGGTAATATTCGGTGTCGTCCTGAGCTAGGCCAGCGAGAGGGTCTTCTATTTCCTCCATACCCAGCTGGACGTTAGCCAGCTTTTGTTCCAAATCCAGACATTTTTCCTGAAGAGACTTCTTCATGTGTTCAGCTTCATCCAGCTTTTTCTGGGCTTTCTGCAAATCTTTTACTAATGACCTCATTTGTGATTTCAATACTTCAACTTCATTCGGAGATTGATTGATCGGACTATTCAATCCCTCTACTGGAGCAGCTGTTTCAGCCTTCTGTTGTTCAACATTGACGTGAGTCAGCGTACTTTTGGCATCCACGGGCTGCTCTGCTGCAGTCTTCTCAGTCTGTGTTGTCACCTCAGCTATTTCAATAACTTTTGAGAGCTCCGAAACCCTTTCCTTTGAAGATTGAAGCTCGTGTTCAAGTTTTTCCCATTTCAGAGTCTTGTCCCTCAGCATATGAAGGAGTTGACTGACCGTTAACCCTTCTGACATCAGACGTTTCCCAGTATCGTCATCCTGTGTTTTTGATGGATAGGCTACAGGGCTGTTGGTAACCTTGCACTGGGGTCCCTTTGCTGCTTCTAATTCTCCATCATCTGCAGCCTCCACCATTCGAATTTCAACAAATGAATCGTTCGGTGGTGCTGCACCCAACTTCAGTAGGAGCTCGAAATTCATGGCAACCAAATGAGCCTTTTCTGCCTGCAACCTGCTAACAAGCGCCTTCAGTTGCTGAACATCTTGCTCCACCAGATTAGGGCACGCCCCTTCAGAACCCGAATCAGCTTTGATTCGTTTGGCCTCCTCGCGCAGACAGTTTGTGTGCTCCTGCTCCATTTTCTCCATCAGCTGCTTCTGTTGTCTTTCCAGATTCTCCCACTCTGTATCAAAGAACTTTTTCATTGCATTCATCTCTTGCTCAAGACGGCGAATCATTTGTTCTAATTGTTGTTGTAGTTTGAATTGGAGTTGAGTTCGAGCCCGGTGTCCCTCAGAAGTGTACATGTCTGTAGGCTGGACAGACTCAGAATTCTCTGTCAAACTATGTTGTTGTTGCTCAGTGGAATTCTGTTCTGAAACTTTGTTCTCCTCTAAAGCATAAGCATTTATGCACTCCTTCGTTTTTCCAACATTAGTCTGCAAGTCCATTTTAGCCTTGTCTTTTGCACATGGGTTGATCTTACCATCATCAGTTCCAGAGTCTGGGCTGATTATCTTCACCGAGTTCTCACTCTTTATGGTTTTTAGGAAGTGCCAGTCCATATTTATTTTCCTGATCCACTCCCGTCCCAGAAGTGGTGGACCCCCCTCAGGCAGTACATATAAGTCCATTCCTTGGTGTTCTTTGCCCTTGTCTCTCACCTTGACTTTTATCTTTCCGATGGGGTATACTCTTCGCCCCGTGTATGTCTGCAATACAATCTTGGTATCTCTCAAGGGAATATGTGAGAATAGCCTCTTGTAGTCCTTTCGGTTTATGACTGTTAGGGCTGATCCTGTGTCCAATTCCATTTTCACTTGGACTCCGGCTATTTTGAGTGTGACCCAGATAATTTGTTGGTCAACTTCCTTACTCGCATTGTGAATTCTCAGACTATCCAGTTCTTGGCTGTTGGAGTCTGAATCCGAATTCTGTTCATCTGAACTCTTCTCAGTCACCTTGTGTACCTTGCTGTGCTTTTCCTGCGGTGACTTTTTTTTGTTGCTGGTCTTCTTTCCTGACCGGCATACTTTAGCTATGTGACCAATCTTGCCACATTTTCTACATTCCTGGTTTTTAAACCCGCATTGGTTCTGGCCGTGTGTTGTCTTCCCACAACGATAACATTTTGTTGTACCCGAAGTCATTTGATCCACGCTGAGTACCGTTGCCTTCAGCTGCATTTCCGCCGTGCCTCTCGCTGCGGCTTCGTGCGATGCTGCAATAAGGACAGCCTTATCAAGTGTAAGATCGTTCTCTTCAAGCAGTCGCTTTTGTGTTCCTTCCTTCGACAACCCGCACACGAACTTGTCTCTCAATGCCTCTGTCAGATTTTCCCCAAACTGACAGTATTTCGCTAGTCTACGTAGTTCAACCAAATATTCCGCGTTGCTTTCCTCTTTCCATTGCGTTCTCGCATAAAATTTGAATCGTTCCGCCAACATCAGTGGTGTGGGGTTCAAATGATCCTTCAGGACAGCAACAATATTAGTGAACGTCTGATCCGCTGGTTTAGCCGGTGATAGAAGATGCTTCAATAGCCCGTATGTCTTCGCCCCCATTGAGTTTAGCAAGGTTATAGCTTTATCATCATCTTCTATTTTATTGGCCTCACAATATATCTCGATGCGTTCTACATACGTGGCCCAATCTTCTACCTCGGAATCGAAATCGTTGATGTTGCCACGCTTAGGCATCTTCACAATCTTTCTAAGAAACAACAACGAAGTTTTCCTTTAACTTTTTTTTTCTAAAATGGCGGTTTCCCGCGCTGATCTTCTTCCCCGCCCACTTCCAAGATGGCGGTTTCACGCTTGTCTTCTTCCCCGCCTAACTGGCGGCTTCCCGCGTTTCTTCCTCTGGTGGGAGGGGTAAGCTTTGCCCTCGGGCGACGACCGCTGGTTTACGGAGTTTGCAGCCTGCACGCCGGCTTCATTTTATTCTGAAGCGCGCGCGAGAACAGCCGATCGCGTTCCCTTTTTCGGCAGGGGCAACCGGCGCTGGGGACAACCAGTTGGCGTCGGACAGCTCCAGCTCCCGGTCCTTCACGGCAGCCGCTATAAGTCGCTGGCCGGAACCTCGCTCGGCCCCGCTCCCCCCTTGCTCGGGCTCCGTCTCTCCCGCTCGCTCGGCTCTCCCAGACCTCCCGCAGTCCGGTCCTTTCCTCCCCCGGCTGCGGCCGAGTCCCTCGCGGTTTATTTATTTATTTATTGCCTCCGCGCCTTATGATCCCGGTCACAGCGCCTCGCGGCCTCGGTAGGTGCCCGGCCTTTTACCCGCTGCGTTCCCGCTTGTAGTCCGGTCTCTCACACCGGCTGCGTTCCCTGCACCGCGGCTGCCGTGCCCTACGCTGCCCCAGTCTCAGCGCCTCTGGCCCCGACTTCTGTCCGGCTCCTTTCCCCTGGCCGTGGTCGAGTTCACCGCCCTTATCCTCCGTTTCTTTTTTATTTTTCCCCCTACTCACAGTCAACGTGGCCGACTTGCTTCTCGTGGCTGATCGGCTCACTCACTACCGTGACAGAAGGGACGATCACTGCCTGTTGCTGATGGAAGGCCTCGTGTCAGAATTCTTCCTTCTTCCTTGCTCTGCAGACTCGAGTCTTCTCTCAGCAGAACGACGAGGGCGGATGCCTCTTCTCGACGCTTGTTAACTGCTTCGGATGGATCGCTGCCGCAGGGTAAGATCGAACTCGTCACCACTGTAAAGTCTGTGTGTTGTATAGCGAATTAATACACAGACTACAAGAGTAAACTTTAACAGGACTTTACTATTCGAAGGTCAGGGCGAATCTGCCCAATCACTCATTACACAGCACTTATATACTGGTGTGGTCACCACCGGTATTACAGTATACAGCAGCCAAAATAAAGTAGTGCAACACCTAAAATAGTTCTCTTAAAGGTGGACGGTTACATACAATAGTTCTCTTAAAGGTAGAACGGTTACATACACAACACCCCGGGTGGCAGAGGTCATTTTGGAGGGCCCGCAGTCTATCGATCTGCGCGCTGGCGCAGGTGCCACGCGATAGAGCATCCGGGTGTTCATTGAGCTTCCCGGGCCGGTACAAGATCTCGTAATTGTAGGTGGAAAGTTCGATTCTTCACCTCAAGATCTTGTCGTTTTTGATTTTGCCCCTCTGCTTGTTGTTAAACATAAAAGCAACTGAACGCTGGTCAGTGAGCAGGGTAAATCGTTTTCCGGCCAGGTAGTGCCTCCAATGACGCACAGTCTCCACAATAGCCTGGGCCTCCTTCTCAACAGCGGAGTGTCTGGTCTCCGGGCCCTGGAGGGTTCGTGAAAAGAAGGCCACGGGTCTCCCCGCCTGATTAAGGGTAGCGGCCAGGGCAAAGTCGGACGCATCGCTTTCCACCTGGAAGGGGGTGGATTCGTCCACTGCGTGCATGGTGGCTTTGGCAATGTCTTCCTTGATACGGTGGAAGGCTAAGCGGGAAAAGAGGTGGACTTGATCAGCGGACGGGCCTTGTCCGCATAGTAGGGGACCCACTGGGCGTAATAGGAGAAAAACCCTAGGCACCTCTTCAGGGCCTTGAGGCAGTGGGGCAGTGGGAGTTCCATAAGGGGACGCATCCGGTCGGGGTCGGGACCGATGACTCCGTGTTCCACAACACAGCCAAGGATGGTGAGGCGGGTTGTGCGGAATATGCACTTCTCCTTGTTATACGTCAGGTTCAGGAGTTGGGCGGTGCAGAGGAATTTTTCGAGGTTTGCGTCATGGTCCTGCAAGTCATGGCCGCAGATGGTCACATTGTCCAGATATGGGAAAGTGGCCTGCAATGCATTTTGATCGACCATCCGGTCCATCTCCCTTTGGAAGACGGAGACCCCGTTGGTGACGCCAAAGGGAACCCTAAGGAAGTGATAGAGGCGGCCGCTTGCCTCAAAGGCAGTATACTGGCGGTCCTCAGGGTGGATAGGGAGCTGGTGGTACGCTGATTTCAGGTCAGTGGTCGAGAAGACGCGGTACTGCGCGATCTGGTTGACCATATCAGCTATGCGGGGGAGTGGGTAAGCGTCCAGCAGGGTGTAGCGATTTATTGTCTGGCTGTAGTCGATGACCAGGCGCTGCTTCTCGCCAGTCTTAACGACCACAACCTGGGCTCGCCAGGGGCTGGTGCTGCCCTCAATAATCCCCTCCTTCAGGAGCCACTCCACTTCGGTTTTAATGAAAACCCTGTCCCCGGCACTGTATCGCCTGCTCTTTGTGGCGATGGGCTTACAGTCGGGGGTGAGGTTAGCAAACAGTGGGGGGGGGGGTGACTCTGAGTGTGGGGAGGTTGCACCTGGTGCACGGCGGGCAATTTGGAAGCTGCTGGCTGTGGACTGTGAGTGGGGGGAGGGGTCCACCGTACGCCATCGTAACACTTTTAAGGTGGCACTGAAAATCTAACCCCAGTAGAACAGCAGCGCAGAGGTGGGGCAGGACCAGAAGTTTAAAATTATCGTACACAGTCCCGTCTACTAAGAGTGTCACCACGCAGTAGCTGCCAATGTCCGCCGACTGGGACTTGGAGGCCATAGAAATCCGCTGGTGCGCAGGCAGGACTGGGAGAGAGCAACGCCGCACCGTGTCGGGGTGGATGAAGCTCTCCGTGCTCCCAGAGTCAAAAAGGCAGATTGTTTCGTGACCATTTACCTTGATGTCCATTGTGGACCGGGCCAGTTGGTGCAGTCTCGCTTGGTCCAGCGTAATGGAGGCCAGCGTGGGGGTCGGTGTGTCGTTGCGGGTATCAGATGAGGCGGTGTTGGGGGTCAAGATGGCGGCTGGCATACAAGATGGCGGCGTCCATGATCCCATGTGGCTGGAGGCGTCCAAAATGGCTGCTGTTCTGGTGGTTCGCACATGGCTGGGGAGGCCCAAGATGGCAGCCTGCACGGCCCACATGCGGCGCTGCTGGGGTTCGGGGTGGCTTTGGCCCTGCAGACGCTGGCATAGTGTCCCTTCTTCCCGCAGCCCGAGCAGATCGCATTTTTCGCCGGGCAGCGCGCTCTGGGGTGTTTGGCCTGGCCACAGAAGTAGCATTTCTGGCCTTGGGACACTGCTGCGGTAGTTGGGCCGTTGCTGGGATGTGGCTGGGGTGGCACGGCGCTATGAGACGGTCCTACCGTGTCCCAGGCTGTCGTTCCCAGCGGCGTCCACGGTGCAGAGGAGTAGGCATCCATGCCCCGGTAGGCTGCGTCCAATGATAGTACGAGTTCAGAGGCCTTGTTGAGGCCGAGGTCACTCTGCTCTAACAGTCGCTGTCGGGTGTAATTGGACCTGTGGCCCGCCACAAAAGCGTCCCGGATAAGTTCCTCTGTGTACACGGCGGCCTTTACATCCTTACAACCACAGGCCCGGCCAAGCACAGACAGTGCCTGAAGGTATTCCTCGGTCGATTCCCCAGGTTGTTGTTTACGACTCCCCAGGAGGTGCCTGGCGTACACCTCGTTCACTGAGCACGTGTACTGGTCCTTGAGGAGCTTGAGAGCAGCCGTGTACGAGGTCGCGTCCTGGATGACCGAGTACGCTCGGTGGTTCACTTTGGAGATCAGGGCATCCAGTTTGTCCTCATCCGATTTGACCATTGCAGCGGATGCGATCAGGAATTTTTCAAAGCACTTAAGCCAGTGAGCAAACTTGATGGATGCGTCCGCCTCCCGATGGTCTAAGTCCAGGCATGCTGGTGTGAGGATCTTCTCCATTATAAAAAATCTTGTTAATAAAATTGATGCGCTATCAATTACTCAAAAGACTGAGGTTAAGCGAGTAACTAACAGGCTTTTATTAACAAGAGAATGAAGGTGTGCCTCGAGTGGTCGACCAGTCCAGAATACAGAGGGACTGTGGAGCAGTCACCTTTATACCTGGGCTCGTGGGAGGAGTCAGCCGAGGCATGTACAGACATGTACACCGTGGAATACAAACAGTGGTTTACCACACCAACTAAATACATATTTTGGTTCTGTCTTCACAAAGGAGGACACAAATAACCTCCCAGAAATACCGGTGAACATAGGGTCTGATGAAAGGGTGGAACTGAAAGAAATCAGTATTTGTAGGGAAATGGTGTTAGGAAAATTGATGGGACTGAAGGCCGATAAATCCCCAGGGCCTGATAATCTACATCCCAGGGTACTTAAGGAAGTGGCCCTAGAAATAGTAGATGCATT
Source organism: Somniosus microcephalus (assembly GCF_052327205.1). Taxonomy (NCBI): domain Eukaryota; kingdom Metazoa; phylum Chordata; class Chondrichthyes; order Squaliformes; family Somniosidae; genus Somniosus; species Somniosus microcephalus. The sequence goes on along the minus strand of NC_140988.1, from coordinate 75,530,187 downwards.
GCTGGTCATCTTCCAGAACTCGATAGACTCTGGAACAGTACCCATGGATTGGAGGGTAGCTAATGTTACCCCACTATTCAAAAAAGGTGGCAGAGAAAAAGCGGGGAATTATAGTAAGCCTGACATCATTAGTGGGGAAAATGCTAGAGTCTATTATAAAAGATGTAATAGCAGAGCACTTGGAAAGCAGTGACAGGATCGGACAAAGTCAACATGGATTTACAAAAGGTAAATCATGCTTGACTAATCTACTGGAATTTTTTGAGGATGTAACTGGTAAAATAGATAAGGGAGAACCAGTGGATGTGGTGTATTTGGACTTTCAGAAGGCTTTCGATAAGGTCCCGCATAAGAGATTAGCATGCAAAATTAAGGCACATGGGATTGGGGGCAAGGTATTGACTTGGATACAGAGCTGGTTGGCGGACAGAAAGCAAAGAGTTGGAATAAACGGGTCGTTTTCCAAGTGGCAGGCAGTGACTAGTGGGGTACCGCAAGGAACTGTCCTAGGACCCCAGCTGTTCACAATATATATTAGTGATCTGGACAAGGGAATTGGATGTAATATCTCCAAATTTGCAGACGACACAAAGCTGGGTGGGAGGGTATGCTGCGAGGAGGATGTCATGAAACTCCAGTACGATTTGGACAGGTTAGGTGATTGGGCAGAAACATGGCAAATGCACTATAATGTGGATAAATGTGAGGTTATCCACTTTGGTGGCAAAAACAGGAAGGCACATTATTATTTGAATGGCAATAGATTGGGAGAAGGGGAAGTGCAAAGAGACCTGGGTGTTCTTGTGCACCAGTCGCTGAAGGTAAGCATGCAGGTGCAGCAGGCGGTTAAGAAGGCAAATGGTATGTTGGCCTTCGTAGCAAGAGTGTTCGAGTACAGGAACAAGGATGTCTTGCTACAGTTGTACAGGGCCTTGGTGAGACTGCACCTTGAGTATTGTGTGCAGTTTTGGTCGCCTTATCTGAGGAAGGACATTCTTGCCATGGAAGGAGTACAGCGAAGATTCACCAGGCTGATACCTGGGATGACAGGAATGACGTATGAGGAGAGATTGTGTCGATTGGGCTTATACTCACTGGAGTTTAGAAGATTGAGAGGGGATCTCATCGAAACCTATAAAATTCTGTCAGGCCTAGACAGACTAGATGCTGGAAGGATGTTCCCGATGGTCGTGGAGTCCAGAACCAGGGGTCATAGTCTAAGGATAAGGGGTAGGACATTTAGGACTGAAATGAGGAGGAATTTCTTCACCCAGAGAGTGGTGAGCCTGTGGAATTCTCTGCCACAGAGGGTGGTGGAGGCCAGTTCATTAAATATATTCAAGAAAGAGTTGGATATATTTCTTAAGGCTAAAGGGATCAAGGGATATGGGGAGAAGGCAGGGACAGGGTACTGAATTTGAATGATCAACCATGATCTCATTGAATGGCGGAGCAGGCTCAAAGGGCCGAATGGCCTACTCCTTCTCCTATCTTCTATGTTTCTATGTTTCTGCTTCTCAGGGGAAGCTATACTGCTTCTGGGGCTGGGCCATGGGGTCCCCGCCTACTCTGAACTCAAACCCGATGACCCTCCCGCAGTCATGTTTGTGCGTGGCAAACGCGGCCATGTGGGCTTGCACGAATGCCTGGAATTCCCGCGGGACACCATCGACCATGAGCCCGAGGTTGTAACCTTCTTTCGGCTTCACAGTACCCAGGGTCCCCTTCCCTCCCTTTCCTGGGATGACTACCACACCGCCCTCCTTACCCGTGTCAGCTCCCCAGAGGCAATGATTGCGGAGATTCACGAGGATCCCGTGGCCCACGATAAAGTCAGCCCCTAGGATTCCTTTGCCTCCCTCCGCTTCCCACCTCGCCAGGACGCACGCCACTTGGTCCGGAGCATGCCCAGGCAGATTGAGAGCGGCTTGAAGAACGCTCCCGCCTGTTCCTTGCCTGTGAATCCCGATAGGACGTATGGAACCCCGCTAGACAGAGGTGAGGTGGTGGGGTTAGCTGCGTGGATCATGGTGCACGATGCTCCCGTATCCAGCAGATAAGTCACTTTAACCTTCTCTACCTTCATCTGCACAAGCGGTCTCTTCCATCCGTCATACCGGAGATCACACAGGTGGACAGGCTGCGTGGGCTCCAGTCATTGCGGGGAGTCAGATGGGGCTGAGGGAACTACAACACCGGTGGTGGCAGCTATTTTCCCCTGGTTCGCCAGGAGGAGAGATCGTAGGGACTGTATTGACTCCAGGAGTGGCTCGATCGCAGTGGGAGGAATACCTGGCCCTGCCTTTTGGGCTGGGGCTGGTGAATTCCTCCCCTTATTCTCCTTCCAGGGATTCTTAAAATCCTTTCGCCAGTGGCCGTCCTTCCCGCACCCGTAACAGTTCAGCTTATTCTGAGAGGGACAGTTTCCCTCCTGGTGCCACTCTTTCTTATTCTGGCCCCCAGGTTTAACCTCATGGACTTTCCCCTTGGGTTGGGGCGTCTCGATACCCCTTATATTTTTAAATGCTATCGTGAGCTGGCGGATCACCGTTTCCTCGGTGGTCTGGGGGCTACGGGGATCAAACCAGGCCGCAGCCTGGGCTCGGATTTGGGGCAGGCAATTTGTCATTAGACAACGGAGCCAGTGGGCCAATTGGTCTTGGTCCATCAACGTTCATGCCGGCGTTCCCGGGCATGCCCTCCGGTAGATTGGCCACAGCCTGTCTGCAAACGCCTGCGGGGACTCCCTTGGGAGCTGTACCGTTCTTTCTACATGGGCGAATGGGCTGCCGTCATTCATAACCATGGCCTCCAATATCTCATCCCTTAAGTCATCATATCTCTTCTGCCCCTTCTTACAATCATCTGATAGGGTCTGGAGGAGTTTACCCTCCAGAGAAAACAGCAGCATCTTGGCTTGCTCTGCGTCATCGCAGTCATTAACGCAAGCTGCATGTTCTACCTCTCTAAAATGCAGTGAGGGGTCTCCCTTTTCGGAGAGCCTGGGGATGTGGCTAACCATGGCCCTGAGTTGCTGGGTGCCATGCGGTACCACAAACTGGTTTTGGATGGCTCCTTGTTTGTCGTCATCGCCGGGCGGGCCGTACCTCCGTTGTCGGAGGCGGTACACCGGTCCCAGCCCCGGCCTATCTAGCGGGGGCTGCTGTACCTCCCCTACCACTTCATCTTCCACCCCCCTATGCTGCCAGACCTCCTGAAAGCTCGGAGCTATGGGTGGTGGCCGTGAAACCTCTGGTTCCCTTGCTGGCTCATCTCTTTGCGTTGGCTGTGGGACCGTTCTGCTTGGGTTGCCGTAAAGTCCGACTGGCCTGCCTTTGGGCTGATAAGGCATATCATCCCCTTAGCCCTCACTAAAGCCATACTCAAAGTTTCTATCTCTTCCCTACAGGGGCCATGATCTGCTTCCTCAAAGCCTCGGTCGCAAGCCAGCTATATGCTGCCTTTACTTCTTTAACCTTCTCCTCCTGTTCTCTTATCTCTTGGGTTAGGCGAGCAATTGTGTCTGGTAACCTTATCACACTACCTCTTGCCTCTCTGACCTGGAACTCCAAACACTCCACCTTGTACCTTGCACTACCTTTGACTTCGGCGGTCTGGCATTCCAGGCGCTCTATTTTTGCTCTTGTATTATTCTTAACTTCAGCGACCCGGCTCTCCAGGCGCTCTATTTTTGCCTGGTGTTCTTTTGCCGTCTGCACTCTTTCTTGGTTTAGCGCCTGAAACGCCACTATCAATTTCCCCTCTGCTAAAGCCTTATCCTGTATTTCTATGTCCTTGTCCTGGATTTCTAGGGTCGATTTCTTAAGCTTGGCAGTCTGTGCTGCTACAACTCCGTCCAACAGTAGGACCTGTTTCTTGTAGCACATAAGCCACACTGCTTTCTCTATTGACCCCTTATGTTGTTTACTGGCCGTCCACTGGGCGGCTGCATCTATGGGATGCTCAGCCTGTAATAGGGTGAGTATCCACTTCTTGGTGATATTCACCTTTCTAAACACATAATCGGACAACCTCTCTTCCATTACGGCTCCTTCGTCCGCACCACTGTCTGCTATATCGCACACTGCTGCCGGGGTCCTGCTGCCGGTCGCCATTCTGTTGGGGGTTTTGCAACTTGCTTTGGCCAGTCGATTATGTCTCTGGCTGCCTTATCTCTGAAAGGTTCGGATGGCTCACCCGTTAGATCTGATCCCCGGACTTATTGGCAGATAGCGATATAGACAAACGAGCAGACCAGTGGTTTGGTACAAAGAAAACCAAAATTTATTAAGAGAGAAAATAGGGTAACAATACTGTATAAAAGGATGATATGAATGCAGTACACTTACACTTAACATGGGAGGAGAAACGGCACATCGAGGGAAAATGGCTAAAATAACAATTCAGCAATCCCCTTAACTCCCACCCTCTACACCTAGCTAGATTATCTAGCGATGGGTCAGAAGTATAATGCTCACCGGTCTGAGATGTTGAAAGAAAAGTCTTGCCCCTTTGCCCTGTTGTCTGCCGATGTCACGTGGTCCCGCTGTTGCACAGACTTCACCATCCAGGCAGAGATACCCCAGTAATTAAAAGGTCTCTGACAGGGTATCCTACCTCTCTGGATGGGCTCTCCTTCGATGGTCTTTGTTAGATCCGTGATTCTTTAAATAGGATGTTTCCCCAAGAACTACACGGAGGCTGTAACTTAACAATCAACAGGTGTTTACTAGAGTAGGATAGTCTCAAGACTGGGAGTACAGAGGCAGGCTCAAGGCTTATATACAGGTGTGGTCACTGCCGGTACTACAGTATACAGGAGCTGTAACAGTAGTTCTCTCTTAAAGGTACATACACTACAATTCCTCCCCTTTTAGATTAACAGTACCCATAACATTCAAATAACAATTAACACTTTAACATGCACATTAAACAGAAATAGTCCATTTATAAATTCAGTCTTTGGGGCGGCTTCCTGATCCTTTCTGGATAGCGCCTTTTCTGAGGTTCTTGTTCTTGGTGCGGCGGCGATTCTGGCCCCTTTCCATCGGTTCCCACTGCTACTGTTTCTGAGGTAGATGCTGCCGGTATGTCGGGCTCATTCCCAGGTACGCGAGACATGGGGTTGACTCGTTCTTGTGACGCTAAGATCTGGTCGACGTGGCGTCTCACAATGTTCTCCCCGACATCCACTGTGTACATTAATGGCCCCTGCCGTGTGCATATCGTTCCGGGTTGCCATTTCTCTGTTCGGTAATCACGGACCAAGACTGGTTGTCCTATATTGAAACTCCTTGTCGGCTTCTCATTGATGTGCTGGAATTGTTTATCCTCAACATTTCTTCGCACATTTGGTCTGAGCAAGTCCAGGCAAGATCTCAACCTTCAGTTAAAGAACATCATGGCCGGGGTCTGGTTGGTGATTGTATGTGTCGCATTTCTGTAGGCTAACAGGAAATTGTCCACCTTATGCTGCAGTGGAATGTTGTCATCGCACATGGCCCTTACTGCTTTTTTAAAGGTTTGTACAAACCTCTCAGCCAATCCATTGGTGGCTGGATGATACGGAGCAGAGGTGTAATGCCTTACCCCATTCCTTTTCATAAATCTTCGAAACTCTTCAGACACAAACTGTGGTCCGTTATCAGAACAAATCTGCTCTGGCAAGCCATTCCTGGCAAAGATGGTCCGTAGGACTGCAACAGTTTTCTCCGTGGTGGTGGAGGACATTTGGATCACCTCAGGCCATTTCGAGTGCGCATCCACAGCTATTAAAAACATTGAGTCCATGAATGGACCAGCAAAATCAATATGCACCCGTTGCCATGGAGAGGAGGGCCACTCCCATGGGTGTAGAGGGGCATGTGGTGGTGCATTTTGGACCTTCTGGCATCCTGAGCAGCACTTAGTTAGGTCCTCGATTTGTTGATCAATCCCCGGCCACCACACATAAGCCCTAGCAAGGCTTTTCATTTTTACCCCTCCCAGATGACCATCGTGAAGCTCATTTAGCACTCTCTCCCTTAACTTGGGTGGAATTACCACTCGGGATCCACACATCACTGTCCCCTGGCATACTGACAGCTGTTCTCTTCCGGATGAGAATGCTGGCAACAGTGAGTCGCCATGTGTTGGCCATCCCCTCACCGTCAAATCATATACCCGAGACAGTGTCGGATCATTGCGGGTCTCCTTCTCTATATCCGCGTTAGTTACTGGCAATCGTTCAATTATTGACGAATAAAATATCTCGATAGGGTCCACTGCTGGTGCTTCCTCCACCGTAGGCAGTGGCAAGCGTGATAGCCCATCAGCATTTCCATGCTGTCTCGTGCCTTTATATTCTATTTCATATGGTGGTAGGTCCATGGAATATGCTGCCCCAAAAAGCTGTAGAAGCTACATCATTACATAAATTTAAAACAGAAATAGACAGTTTCCTAGAAGTAAAGGGAATTAAGGGTTACGGGGAGCGGGCAGGAATTTGGACATGAGTCTAGGTTCGGATCGGACATGGCCCTGTGGGTAGCGGAGCGGGCCCAGGGGCCGTGTAGCCTGATCCTGCTCCTATTTCGTGTGTCTAATTCTGTTAGATTCAGGAGATGGTTCTGTGATAGTAGATTGGCGGTTAGGATCAGATCAGCCATGATCTTATTGAATGGCGGAGCAGGCTCGAGGGGCCGATTGGCCTACTCCTGCTCCTATTTCTTATGTTCTTATGTTCTTATATTGGATCGCCCCTAGAAAAAGGGACCATCTTTGTAACCGTTGTGCAGTCTTCACCGGAACGCCCTTCTTTGGATTAAAGATGGAGACAAGTGGTTGGTGGTCAGTCAGCAAGGTGAACTTCTGTCCATGCAGATAGTGGTTGAATTTTTTTACTCCCCATACTAGGCTGAGGGCCTCCCTGTCGATCTGGGCATAGTTGCGCTCAGCTGAGGTTGATGACCGAGACGCAAAGGCTACTGTCCTCTCCAACCCGTCCGGGAATTTGTGCGACAACACCGCTCCAATACCATAGGGTGATGCATCACATGCCAACCGGATTGGTAGAGCTGGGTTGAAATGGGCCAACACCTCTTTTGATATGATCAATTCTTTGCACTTCTGGAAAGCTCGTTTACATTCGTCGTTCCACTTCCATAGTACCCCTGTTTGCAGTAGGGTATTCAGTGGGTGTACTACTGTCGACAAATTCGGTAAGAACTTATGGTAGTAGTTCACCAACCCGAGGAACGACCTCAGTTGTGACACATTTTCCGGTGCTGGAGCCTTGACTACTGCCTCAATCTTTTCAGGGGACTTATGTAACCCCTCTTCATCAATAATGTGGCCACAATACGAGATCTGCTTCTGGAAAAACTCGCACTTGTGGCGATTAGCTCGTAGCCCATATTCCTTTAATCTAGTGAGCACCTGCTCCAGGTTGGCGAGGTGTTCACTGTCATTTTCGCCCGTGACCAGGATGTCGTCCAAATAACACTGGGTCCCTGGAATTCCTTGCAGGACTTGATCCATTACCCTTTGCCAAATAGCCGGAGCCGATGCTACCCCGAACACCAGTCGGTTGTATTGATAGAGACCTTTATGAGTGTTGATCGTGAGGTATTGTTTCGAGGCTTCTTCTACCTCCATTTGCAAATACGCCTGGGCCAGATCAATTTTGGTGAAGCGTTTACCCCCAGATAGCGAGGTGAAAATATCCTCAATCCGTGGAAGCGGATATTGTACCATGTGAAGGACTGGGTTCACTGTCACCTTGAAATCCCCACAATTGCGGACCTTCTTTGGTTCCCCAGGCGTATTACTCAATGACTTCTTCATTACAGGGACGATGGGTGTAGCCCACTCGCTCCAGTCTACTTTGGACAGTACTCCTGAACGTTCTAACCCTTCCAGCTCTGCTTCAACAGCTGGTCAGATCGCATAAGGCACCGGTCTGGCCTTAAAAAAAACTTTGGACTTGCATTTTCCTCTATTTTAATCGTTGCTGTTATGCCTTTTAGTGTTCCGAGTCCCTCCTGGAACACTTCTTGTGTGTCAGTTAGCATTTTTGACAGTCGTCCAGGTGTGGCGTCGTCATCCTTTTTGGCCTCAACCTTCAGTGCCTGTATAGAATGCCAATCTAGTTGTATCTTCCGGATCCATTCACATCCTAGTAGTGGTGGTCCTCCATCTGGCAATACATATAGGTCCATTTTAGGTATTTCCTGGCCTTTGTATATCACTTTCACCCTTATTTTTCCTTTGGGGTAGACTTTTTGCCCCATGTACGTCTTCAAGACAATCTCTGTAGTTTCCAAGGGTTTATGTGGAAATAGCTGCTTGTAGTCCCTTTGGTTTATGACTGTTAGGGCTGATCCAGTGTCCAATTCCATTTTCACTTGGACTCCGTCTATCTTGAGTGTGACCCAGATAGTCTGGTGATCCTCCATTTTGGTTACCTTATGTAGTTTCAGACAACCCAGCTCCTTGCTTCCGGAGTCTGTATCACTTCCCTGTTCGTCTGAACTACTGTCCATCACCTTATGTACCTTTTTGTACTTCTCCTGTGGAGATTTCTTGCTGTTGGTTTTCTTCCGTGACCTGCAGACTCTTACTATGTGTCCTGTTTTTCCACACTGTCTGCACACTTGGTCCTTGAACCAACAATCCTTCTGATCGTGTGTTGTTCTGCCGCAGCGATAACACTTCCCTGCTCCATATGACATTTCATTAGTGCCGTATTCTTGCGGTCTCCGTTGTATCTCTGCAGCGCCCCGAGCGGCTGCTTCGTGTGATACTGCCATGCTGAATGCCTTGTCCAGCGTAAGATCCTTTTCTGATAGAAGCCGTTTCTGGGTTCCTTCACTTTGAAGCCCACACACAAACTTGTCCCTTAACGTATCTGATAGTCCCGCTCCAAACTGGCAGTGTTTCGATAACTTGCGCAGTTCCGTTAAGTACTCAGCATTACTTTCATCTTTATGCTGGTTCCTTTTGTGGAACTTAAATCTTTCTGCTATCAGCAGCGGTGTGGGGCTTAAGTGGTCCTGTAGGATTTCTACTATGCTTTCGAAATTCTTCTCCACGGGCTTCTCTGGGGTTATCAGGTTTTGCAGTAAGCCATAAGTTTTTGCACCCATGGAATTTAACAAAACCAGTGCTTTCCTAGCATCTGGCACTTCATTCGCCCTGCAGTACACCTCAATGCGTTCCACATATGTCACCCAATCTTCGACTTCATTGTCGAACGCCATGATACTGCCACTCTTCGCCATCCCTGGGTGTAATTTAACTGTCTAAATGGCGTCTCCCGTGCTCTCCCTTCTTCTCCGCTGGAACAAAATGGCGTCTCCCGCGCTTTCCTTCCTTCCCGCGCTCGCCCTTCTTCTCCGCTGCAGCTTCAAAAAAATGGCATCTCCCGCGCTCTCCCTTCTTCTCTGCGGCTCAATGGTGTCTCCCGCGCTCTCCCTTCTCCCTTCTTCTCCCCGTGGACGCGGTTCAGCCCTTGAGCCCTGGCTGTGCTCTGCGCTTTCTCCTGTGCGCCTTTCCCGTTGCCGTCGCTCGGTCCTCAACCCGGCTGCTGCTTAACCCTCTCTCTCTCTCTGCTTGTTTTTCCTCGACGCCGCTCGGTTCTTTAACCCCCGGCCGCGCCCTGTGCGCTTCACCCTCTCTCTTACCCCGTCGACGCTGCTCGGCTTTTCTACGCCATCGGTCGGCTCCCACCGCCGCTGTCCGGGAAGGGTGTGCGCTGCACCTGTTGCCAGTCTGTTGCTGGATCATCGTGGCTGGGGAACCAAGCCCTGCTCTCAACAGCCACTCCTGCGATGTTCACTTGCTGCCAGATGACTGTGTGGTTGCTCGTGGTCAACGCCCGTGCTTCTGGCCTCGACTTTCTTCCACCGTCCTCCCGGAGCGACTCCTTGATGGGAAATGCAGAGTTGCAGGCAGATTCGAATCAACCTCGTCGCCACTGTTAGATCCGTGATTCTTTAAATAGGATGTTTCCCCAAGAACTACACGGAGGCTGTAACTTAACAATCAACAGGTGTTTACCAGAATAGATTAGTCTCAAGACTGGGAGTACAGAGGCAGGCTCAAGGCTTATATACAGGTGTGGTCACTGCCGGTACTACAGTATACAGGAGCTGTAAAAGTAGTTCTCTCTTAAAGGTACATACACTACAGTCTTCTTCCTTTGTTGATGGCGAGGCAGGGCGCAGGAGGCAAGGCGAGAGAGCGAATGGATTCTCGAGAGGCTAGTTATAACTCCCCCGGTAGCCCTTATCTCTATGCTCAATCAGCTCATTCTTTTGTCTGATTTCAGTGGGCTGGATTTAACAAAAGGTATCGATCTTGGCCCATCGACTTGGATGGCCGGTAATCGGTTCCTGCCGGTTCTGCAACTGCTCTCCTTTGTCCAACAGGTTCTTTGATGGGGGCCAGCCCCGTCTCGATGGCCCCGCTGATTATTTTGATTGTTTGAGCCTTTATGCGTAGGTCTGATTGTAATTGGGTTTGTCCCCAATGCATATGCAAAAGTCTTGTCTGGTTTCGTGATCTCCTTGCTGCAGACATTGAAATGCACAAGCTGTTAGCTTGCCAGGGTCCGAATTGAAACTGACAGGCTTTCGGTCATGAGGTCTGACCATAGCCATTTTGTTGTGCCCTGGATTTTAAAACTCAGTCTGACCAGGGTTTCTTTTAAAAACCAAATAAATCTTTGGGTGGGGGGGGGGGGGGAGGCAGAGATGTATGAAATTTTCAAATCCTTCAGTTATGAAAGGGAAATCATGTTTAAGAAATTTGCTAGCGTTCTTTGAGGATGTAATGAGCAGGGTGGATAAAGGGGAACCAGTAGATGTAGTATATTTGGATTTCCAGAAGGCATTCAATAAGGTGCCACATAAAAGGTTTCTGCACAAGATGAGAGCTCATGGGGTTGGGGGTAATATATTAGCATGTATAGAGGATTGGCGAACTAACAGGAAACAGAGAGTCGGGATAAATGTGTCATTTTCAGGTTGGCAAACTGTAACTAGTGGGTTGCCACAGGAATCAGTGCTGCGGCCTCAGCTGTTTACAATCTGTATTAATGACTTGGATGAAGGGATCGAGTGTATTGTAGCCAAATTTGCTGATGATACAAAGATAGGTGCAATAGCAAGTTGTGAAGTGGACACAAAGAATCTGCAAAGGGATATAGATAGGTTAAGTGAATGGGCAAAAATTTAGCAGATGGAGTATAATGTGGAAAAATGCAAGGTTATCCACTTTGGTAGGAAAAATAAAAAAGCAAATTATTATTGAAATAGAAACTATAAAATGCTGCAGTACACAGGGATCTGGGGGTCCTTGTCATAGAGTTATACAGCACGGATGAAACAAAAAAGTTAGCATGCAGGTACAGCAAGTAATTAGGAAGGCAAATGGAATATTAGCCTTTATTGCAAGGGGAATGGAGTATAAAAGTAGGGAAGTCTTGCTACAACTGTTGGTGAGACCACACCTGGAGTACTGTGTACAGTTTTGGTCTCCTTATTTAAGGAGGTATATACTTGCATTGGAGGCAGTTCAGAGAAGGTTCACCAGCTTGATTCCTGAGATGAAGGGGTTGTCTTATGAAGAAAGGTTGAGCAGGTTGGGCCTATACTCATTGAAGATTAGAAGAATGAGAGGTGATCTTATTGAAACATCTAAGATTCTGAGGGGGCTTGACAGGGTAGATGCAGGGAGGATGTTTCCCCTCGTGGAGGAATCTAGAACTAGGGGGCATAGTTTCAGAATAAGGGGTCGCCCATTTAAAACGGAGATGAGGATGAATTTCTTCTCTCAGAGTGTCCTGAATCTTTGGAATTCTCTACACCAGAGATGGCAGATGGAGTATAATGTGGGAAATTATAGAGAGCTGTGAAGGCTGGGTTATTGAATATATTTAAGGTGGAGATCACCAGATTTTTGAACGATAAGGGAGTCAAGGGTTATGGGGAGTGGGCAGGAAAGTGGAGTTAAGGCCAAGATCAGATCAGCCATGATCTTATTGAATGGCGGAGCAGGCTCGAGGGGCCAAATGGCCTACTCCTGCACCTATTTATTATGTTTTTATGTTACTGGGCTGACCAATTATGAATCACTATTAAAGCTTTTATGTGGAATTATTCACTCAGTGAAGCTATAATTGCTTGAAGCTTTAAGAGCAACTTGCCTTTTGTAAGGGTGTGATTTGTATCTGAGTTGTTATTTGACAATTAATTAAACAACCATTGAATGTAAAAGTTTATTTACTGCAGATTATGCAGCCTGCTGTTTAAATTGTTTAAATATAAATGATCTATAATGAAAGGCCATAAATTAACCTATATGTTTCTGCGTGTACTTTCTTTCTGTAGGATTGCAAAAAACATGACATTTATAAATCATTTCAAATTTCCAAACATGTCACATATTTTCACAATTTTTTAGAAGCAAGCAGACAAATTCCATTGGTGGAATTTTAACCTGGAGGAGTGCATGGGTTTCAGTGCAGCTGGTGGGTTAAAGCTGGTAAAAATACGAGCACATCGGGAAGCCAGCTTCAACCTGCTGACTTCCATGTTTAACTCGAGCACTCTCGGCTGCTGACACGCAACCCTACCGGGAGAGGTGGCTTACCTAATACCATATGCTAATCGCTCAAATAAACGCTATTTCAACACAGTTTTAAGTTAACGTTGTATCCACAGGTTTTCCAGGCTTCCTGAAACTCAGCAGTGAAAGCAAGTTAAGAATACAACAGCAATTGAGGGGGCTGAATCAAACTCATGGAAATACTGCAATAAATACTCAGTACTCACAGCTGCTTCCTTACCTGCTAGTGGGAAAGGGTTTGTTCACAGTACTTTTGTTCAGAGTTTACTTTCTACACTTTAGAGGTTTTCTGAATCACATCAGGATGAGTAACGCCTTTTCTGCCTTAGGTTGGACCACAGACAAGGAGCAGTATGACCAGCATCAGCACCAGCAGCAACAGCAGTCTGCTGTTGAGAGACCTGCAGCTGGAAAGCAGAGAGGGGGAGTGGCTGAGTGGTGCAGCTCACAGGAGGCATTACCCACAACATAGAGTATACAGGCAGAGGCTGAGTTTCCTTGACATGTCAGAACAACAGTTCTCAAGAAGCTAAGGATGTTGCGTCAGGTGGTGGCAGACATCTGCAGCCTCCTAGAAGAAGACCTGCTCCCTGCTGGGCCTGATGGCCATGCTTTACCAGTGGCTGTCAAAGTCACCACTGCCCTCAACATTTTTGCCTCCAAATCCTTCCAGGGCTCTGCTTGAGACATATCTAGGACCTCCCAGTCAGTGGCCCACAAGTGCATGAGACAGGTGACTGATGGTTTGTTTGCCAGGGCCAGCAATTATGTCAACTTCGCCTGCAATGACGCCAGTCAGGATGAGTAGGTGCTTGGTTTTGCAGCTCTGGCTGGCTTCCCACAGCTGGAAGGCATCATTGACTGGACACACGCGGCCCCCAGAGCAACCAGCAGCATTGGTGAACTGCAAGGGCTTCCACTCCATCAATGTGCAGCTGGTGTGCAACCACAAATATATATTTCTGCAGGTGTCCTCAAGATTCCCAGGCAGCTGCCATTCCACTTTTATCCTGTGGCAGTTCAAGCTTCCCAACCCCTTTAGACCTGCAAGCAAAATTTAAGGGTGACAGCTGGGCGACAAGGGATACCCACTACAAACTTGGCTGATGACACCCATCAGAAAACTGACCAATGAAGCCCAACAGCACTACAATGAATGCAATATGACCATTAAATGTGTGATCGAACAAGCTATTGGCATGCTGAAGATGCGCTTCAGGTGCCTAGACAGATCTGGAGGTGCCCTTCAGTACGTAAAGCTCGGGTCTCCAGAATGGTCATGGTGTGCTGTGCTCTGCACAACATTGCGCAGCACACTCAAAAAATGGAAAAATAAATAAAGAAACAGATATGTAATGGCAAACATAACGGGTATAATTTTCTGAAAGTACGCTAGAGGTTAGGGCCTTCACCCAGCACAAATGCATGTTGAAAAACCCCTGACTCACTGCTCACTATTATCCGATATATGCTAAAATAAAAACCACAAATGCTGAAAATATACAACCAGCCGGTTAGCATTTTTCCATCCCCTGTGCAAACATTCTTTGTCTCAATGAGCACCAGAATTTACACACAAAAAACTAAGAAAAAATATGCAAATTCTCTTTGTCATCAAACAAAACATCAGAGGAGAGGTAGTAAGCAATTCTGCGTGCTTAACTAAATAGCCTCATTTTATTTTTTATTTCAAGTCAGTATCATACATGAATTCAAAAGTTCTATTTTAGGAGTGGGGCAGAGGGCAAATTGAAGCAAAAGACTTCAGTAATTAAATTCTTTTAAAAGGCATAATCACTGATATGTAGTGTTTCGCTTATCTTTCCCTAAGCCTTTATAACAGGCAATGAAACAAGATAATTTGTATTAAAAAAATACTTTTAATGTAAAATGAAACAACACTTGCCTAGTTACCTTCCCTCCCCAAAAAGTAATGAATCTCCCTTCAATTATGTTTTTTATTATTCATTCATGGGATGTGGCTTCACTGGCATGGCCAGCATTTATTGCCCATCCCTAATTGCCCTTGAGGTGATGGATGGTGTCGAGCTTCTTAAGTGTTGTTGGAGCTGTACTCATCCAGGCAAGTGGATCATATTCCATCACACTCCTGAATTGTGCCTTGTAGATGGTGGAAAGGCTTTGGGGAGTCAGGAGGTGAGTCACTCACCACAGAATGCCCAGCCTCTGACCTGCTCTTGTAGCCACAGTATTTATGTGGCTGGTCCAGTTAAGGTTCTGGTAAATGGTAACCCCCAGGATGTTGATGGTGGGGAATTAGATTTATGATAAGAATTTCTGGCGACTAGAAGAATCGAGGAATCCTTCTCCAACATGAGCACCACCGTGGCACAGGCTGTAGGTTCCTCCAAGGATAGGATGGCCACCTACGTGGAGGACCTAATGCAGCAGTTGCATGAGCACATGGTGTCTATGCAAAATAGATCAGCATCTATGGAGGATAGATGGTCATCTATGGAGGAGAGAAACCAAAGGCTCATAGACATTCTTTCTAGGAGGGATGTCAGTGTAGACATGGGTCCTCATGGCCACATGATGTGCAGCCAATTGCTCTCCAGCTACTTGCTAACAGAGAAGTGCGGGTGGCCCATGAGAGGAATGATAGTGGGAGGGGACATGGAAGTGGGGGCTCCTCTCCAAGTGCTCCGACTTCCACCCCCTTGCCAACCCCTCGGTCAGAGCCCCAGATGACTCCCCAGACAGCGATGGCCGAGTATGCCTCTGCATAATCACAGGAGGAGTAAACTTTGGTGGGGCCGTCATAGGCTCCAAAACCTAGCGGATGACCGCCAAAGGCATCTAAGCAGGCACAGTAGGTAAGTGAGGAGGCTGCCTCTAGCATTGCTGAAGCCACAGGGGTACCACCACGTAGAAGCAAACAGAAAAGAAAGATGCCACACAAGTAGAGTCACAAGGGTAGTCACTTGGTTATTTTCTTAAATGTTATTGTAAAATTTAAGTTCAGTTCATCTTTTGCATTAAATCATTTATTTTGTAAACTTTGTAGTCCTTGACAAATGTTTGTGCCAATTGGAAGTGGCAGAGTGAACGGTCAGGGCTACCTGAAGCTCCAGCAATGGTGGTGGCAGTTGAACGAATGGACTGGCCATTGTAGGGATGCTTTATGGTGTTGGCTGTGGGGTGATACCAACCTGGCGACGCATGGCTGTGCTGCATAAAGTTAAGTAAATCTGGCCATGATGAGGCCATCCCTGGCCTCATGGGCAGCAATATGCTTACATATTGGTGGGATCTGGTCCGCCGGCTCCTCCAGGTCTTCCTCATCCTCGTCTTCCACCTGGTGCTCTTCCCCCTCCTCCTCCTTTGAAGATTCTGTGCGCTCAGAGCCTTGCTCCTCATGCAGCGCTTATCCTCGCTGCTGCGCTATGTTGTGCAGGGTGCAGCAGACCATGATGATTCTGGAGACCCTGGCTGGTACGTACTGAAGGGCTCCTCCAGATCTGTCAAGGCATCTGAAGCACATTTTGAGCAACCCTATTGTCTGCTCTACGACACTTCTAGTGGAGTTGTGGCTTTGATTATAATGTTCCTCAGCCTCATTTCTTGGCCTCCTCAAAGGTGTCATGAGCCACATCTTCAGTGGATAGCCCTTGTCTCCAAGCAGCCATCCGGTAAGTCTCTTTGGAGGTGCGAAGAGCTGAGGGACGGTGGACTGGCGCAGGATGAAAGAGTCATGGCAGCTGCCAGGGAACTTGTCGCACACGTGATTGATGATCTTCCTATGGTTGCAGACGAGCTGCACATTGAGGGAGTGGAAACCCTTGCAGTTGACAAAGACTGCTGGGTGATGATGGGGTGCCCTGATGGCCACGTGTGCAGTCGATGATGCCCTGCACCCGTGGGAAGCCAGCCAGAGCTGCAAAGCTGAGTGCATGCTCAATAACACTGGCTCCATCAGTGGAAAAGTTGATATAATTGGCGGACTTGTCAAAGAGGGCATCGGTGACCTGTGTGATGCATCTGTAGGCAGCCGACTGCGAGATGCCGCAAACGTCTGCTGCAGATCCCTGCAAGGAGCCTGAGGCAAAGAAGTTGAGGGCAATAGTGACTTTGACAACTACTGGTAAGGGGTGTTCACTCGTTCCAAGGGCTGCAGGTCTTGCTCCAGCAATCTGCAAATGTCTGCGATGACCTGGTGCAATATCCTGAGCCTCCTTTGGCACAGCTGCTCAGTCATGTTGAGGAAGCTCATCCTCTGCCTATAAACTGTGTTGGTGGTATCGCCTCTGGCACGGCCCAGCCTCCGCTGATGCCCTCTGCCCTGTGCAGCATCAAGTGGTTAAGGAAAAGGTTGGTGGTCTTGTTGTTGGTGCTGCTGGTGTCCCTGGTTCTGCTGGCGTTGCAGCTGATCGTGGTCAGATTCTAAGGACCAAGATGAGAGAGTATAAACCATACCCATTCTGATGTAATAGATGGCAGATGTACTTGAGATGACAGAAGCGATCTGTCAATGGTGAGAGAGGTTGTTCCAATGAGGTGACACTGAATAGAGAGTTTGCTCCAAACACTTGCAACCTGCATAAAGCTCAAACTGTCTTCCAAATGCAGTAAGCAACAGTTTCTGAACTTGGAAAGTGAGCAGCTGTGAGGTGGGAGCTTTTATAGCACATTTCCAGCTGTCAAGTAATGAGATGATTCCATGGCCATTCAATTCCCGCCCTACTTACCTGACGTGATCCCCAAGTAGCATGGACCCCGTGGGTGACCTGGTGAACTCTGAAGGTGAGCTCAAAATAGTTGTGACTCCTCTGTGAACAAGGTCATAATGACCTGATCTGCCTCCCCCGCTGCTGCGTGTCGGGTCTGCTCAGCGCTGGCAGACCCGACATTTGGGAAAGGCGCGTGGTGGCGGGTTGACAGCGGGGTCCTGGTGAGTGTGTGCAAATGTAAATGTGTTACATGTGAAGTAACTAGCATGCGGGAATGCATGTTGAATTTGCAGTGAAGAACGGGTCTCAGACATGCTCAGTTACCAACAACAGCACAACATGAAATGGTTAATGTGGCTCAGGAGAAATCACAGAAATCACAGAAATCACAGAAACCCCACAGTACAGATAGAGGCCATTTCGGCCCATCGAGCCTGCACCGACACATATCCCACCCTATCCCCATAACCCCTACACCAACACAGATCCCACCCTATCCCCGTAACCCCACGTATTTAATCCCCCTAACACTAAGGGTCAATTTATCATAGCCAATCAACCTAACCCGCACATCTTTGGACTGTGGGAGGAAACCGGAGCACCCGGAGGAAACCCACGCAAACACGGGGAGAATGTGCAAACTCCACACAGACAGTCGCCCGAGGCCGGATTCGAACCCGGGTCCCTGGCGCTGTGAGGCAACAGTGCTAACCACTATGAGAGTGAGACAACTTCTTAAAGCATCAAGGCCGTGACACATTCTCCATAGAGAAACTGACTTTGAAATAATCAGGATAAACACACTGCTACCTGTCAAAGGGATTGAAATTAAAAGTAAAGAGAAAGCTGATTAAATCAGGATTTCCTTACAGCTAGTTTCAAGGCCTCCACTAAGTGCTGAATAAAGAAAGCTTGTAGGGAGACTAAAAACAACAAAATCAGGGAGGCTGAGGTCTGTCTCTGTCAGGTTTGAGGAAACCGAAAACACATTGCGCCTGATGCAGAATAAACTGAAGGAGGAGGAAAAGAGGCTGATGAAAAGTTCAGGGAAAGATGATGATTCTGACAATGAGATGAGCCATGGTTGTATACAAATCAGCTACAAGCTGAAGGTGGGAGACAAGGAGGTCATACCTTACAGGTTCCATAACAAAACATGGATCAATGCTGCCTTCTCAGTTTGACGTAGGGAAACAGTTGTTTTCAGTGAGCTAAACGTTTATGACTTTCAGGAGTGTTCTGGCTGCTAAAAATTTGTCAGTTTCATTGTGCTGAGATTTCAAACTCCTACACTTGGATATGTTACTGGGGGCTGTACAGGCACTCAACCTCGCCCTCCAGCATCAACGTCGGAGGCATCGGAGGCAGAAACAAAGATTGGAAAATGTGGCCAGAGGGAGGAGGGCCAACAGGGCTCTCAACAGGAGGTCTTACCCTCCCAGGGTATTCTGGGAGCACTTCTCCCACATAAATTTAACTGAGGAGCAGTGTGTTAGAAGGCTCCGCTTCAGCAAGGAGGTGGTCACAGAGCTTTGCCACCTCCTGCAGCCAGACCTCGAGCCTCAGATCAGGACCACCACAGCTCTCAGTGGCAGTCAAGGTCATCGTCACCCTCAATTTCCACGCCAGCATTCCTTCCAGTCAGCAGCAGGAGACATAACTAACATTTTGCAGTTTGCCATCCATTGCTGCATCCGGGACGTCCTAGAGGCTCTCTACAGAAGGAGAAGGGACTATATTTCCTGCCCCATGACCAGAGAGAAGCAGGACGAGTGCGCATGTGGCTTTGCCAGGATAGCGGGCTTCCCTATGGTGCATGGCGACATTGACAGCACCCACGTGGCTTTGCCGGCACCCTGTAACAATCCTGAGGTATTCCGTAACTGCAAAGGATACCAGTCACTTAATGTGCAGTTGGTGTGTGGCCACAGACAGTGAATCCTGACTGTCAATGCCCATTATCCTGGCAGCAGCCACGATGCCTTCATCCTGCTCCACCACATCAAGCGCCCGGCTGGCTGGTCGGAGACAAGGGCTATCCACTCACCACCTGGCTCATGACTCCCCTCCGCAACCCCAACACTGTTGCTCAGCACTCATACAATGAGAGCCATGTCACCACCAGGAACATCATAGATGAGACCATCGGAGTGCTCAAGCAACGGTCCTGCTGCCTTGACCACTCAGGAGGAGCCCTCCAGTACTCGGCTGAGTAGGTGTCACTTTTCGTCGTGGTGTGCTGCATGCTGCACAACTTGGCCATCATGAGGGCCCAGCCATTGCCACCAGGCATAGCGGCACCACCTCAGGAGGAGGAAGAGGGAGAGCAGGAGGATGAGGAGGATGAGGAGGAGGAACAGCAGCGAGGGAGGCGGCAGCCACTCAATCGGCATTCTGGAAGGGCAGTCCGTGACTGCCTGATCAGACTGCGGCTCCAATAAATTCTACCCCACATCCCGGTTGCTGACCACATCCCCATCATTCCATTCATTTTGCTTGCCATATCACAATGCAAAGCTGAAATGAGAGACACCACAAAATCAACAAATTCCATTAATAAATGTATCAACATTCAGTAAACACATATATACAACAACAATATTAACGGCTCACCCTTGTGCAAACCCCTTACTTCCACTCTTTACAGTGCCGTTTCCTAATTACTGCTTCTACATAGTTTGTGTCCAGTGGCTGCAGCAGGGCTGGTGGAAGGCTGCTGAGTGATGGTGCCAGAGACTACAGATGGCCTTACAGGACGCCCTCGACTAGCTCTGAACCTGGAAGGCCCGGCTGTAAACTGCACCACCTCAGGATGGGCGGCAGCTGTCTGGCCTGGCTGGATGACAGGCAGCGACAAGAGCAATGGTGGAGTGGCAGTGGTGGGAGCAGGAATGCTGTCATCCTGAGAGAGGACAGCAGGTTCCTGCTTGACTGAAATAGTGCCACTCCCCCAGGGCAGCACCTCAACATCCCTACCAATCTAGTGGAGCACAGATTGGTGAGCTGCTGCGACACTGTGAGATCTCCGGTGGACTGTGGTGGACCCACCGATGATGGCAGTATTCAGAGCTTGTGTGGCATCAAGCTGAGACTGCATGAGAGCAGTCCGAGACTCGATGGCAGCAACCATTGACTCTATTACAGCACTAAGACATTGCGTGGCTTCCGCCTGTGCTACAATGGATGCTGCCACATCACCCATGACACACGGCATGAGGCCTGGGTCCCCACGGTCTCTCAGAGAGTCCACTATCCTTTGCAGTCTTGCCACTATGAGTCCAAACCTGAATGTTGCCTAGGTCTTGCTGCATGTTGGCATGGAGTGCTTCATTATCTGAGGAGTTGCAAATGGAACTGAACACTGTGCAATCATCAGCGAATGTCCCCACTTCTGAACTTATGATGGAGGGAAGGTCATTGATAAAGCAGCTGAAGATGGTTGGGCCTAGGACACTGCCCTGAGGAACTCCTGCAGTGATGTCCTAGGGCTGAGGTGATTGGCCTGCAACAACCATAACTGCAGTGTATGTACCTTTAAGAGGAGAACTACTTTTACAGCTCATGTATACTGTAGTACCGGCAGTGACCACACCTGTATATAAACCCTGAGTAGGGATTTGTACTGTTAGTTTTCAGACTACCCTCATCCAGTAAACACCTGTTGATTGTTAATCTGCAGTCTCCGTCTATTTATTGAAGAACACCATACCTTAAGATTCACGGATTTAACAGTGGCGACGAGGTCAATTCGAACCTACCTGCAACTCTGCATTTCCTCCCAGGGATTCGCTCCTGGAGGACAGTGGAAGAAAGCCGAGGCCAGAAGCATGGGCGTCGACCACGAGCAACCGCCCAGTCATCCGGCAGAGAGTGAGCATCGCAGGGGAGGCTGTTGAGAGCTGGGCTTGGTTCTCCAGCCACGACGATCCAGCAACAGGCTGGCAACAGGTACAGTGCAGACCCTTCCCGGACAGCGGCGGCTGGAGCCGACCGACGGCACAGAAAAGGCCGAGCAGCGTCGATGGGGTAAGAGAGAGGGTAAAGCGCACAGGGCGCAGCCGGGGGTTGAAGACCAAGCAGCGTCGACGGAAAACAAAAAGAGAGAGAGGGTAAAGCACAGCCAGGGATCAGGACCGAGCGGCGGCAACGAGAGAGGCGCACAGGAAAACACGCAGAGCACAGC
Organism: Somniosus microcephalus; assembly: GCF_052327205.1. Lineage (NCBI taxonomy): Eukaryota > Metazoa > Chordata > Chondrichthyes > Squaliformes > Somniosidae > Somniosus > Somniosus microcephalus. Next base: position 75,508,704 of record NC_140988.1, on the reverse strand, counting down.
CAGGACTCAAGGGCTGAGCAGCATCCGCGGGGGAAGGAAGGAAACGCGGGAGGCGCCATTTGAGCCATGGAGAAGAAGGGAGAGCGCGGGAGACGCCATTTTTGAAGCCGCAGCGGAGAAGAAGGGCGGGAGCGGAGAAGAAGGGAGAGCGCGGGAGATGCCATTTTAGCCAGTCTAACCACACCCAGGGATGCCGAAGAGTGGCAGTGTCACAGCGTTCGACAATGAAGTCGAAGATTGGGCGACATATGTGGAACGCATTGAAGTGTACTGCAAGGCGAATGAAGTGCCAGATGCCAGGAAAGCACTGGTTTTGTTGAATTCCATGGGTGCAAAAACATATGGCTTACTGCGAAACCTAGTAACCCCAGAGAAGCCAGTGGATAAGGATTTCAAAAGCATAGTGGAAATCCTACAGGACCAGTTAAACCCCACACCGCTGCTGATAGCAGAAAGATTTAAGTTTCACAAAAGGAACCAGCATAAAGACGAAAGTAATGCTCAGTATTTAACGGAACTGCACAAGCTATCGAAACAATGCCAGTTTGGAATGGGACTAGCAGCTACGTTAAGGGACAAGTTTGTGTGTGGGCTTCAAAGTGAAGGAACCCAGAAACGGCTTCTATCAGAAAAGGATCTTACGCTGGACAAGGCTTTCAGCATGGCAGTATCACACGAAGCAGCCACACGGGGTGCTGCAGAGATACAATGGAGACCGCAAGAATATGGCACCAATGAAATGTCATATGGAGCAGGGAAGTGTTATCGCTGCGGCAGAACAACACACGACCAGAAGGATTGTTGGTTCAAGGACCAAGTGTAAAGAAAGTGTGGAAAAGCAGGACACATCGCAAGAGTCTGCAGGTCGGGAAAGAAAACCAACAGCATGAAATCTCCACAGGATAAGTACAAAAAGGTACATAAGGTGATGGAGAGTAGTTCAGACGAACAGAAAAGGGATACAGACTCCAGAAGCAAGGGGCTGGGTTGTCTGAAACTACATAATGTAATCAAAATGGAGGATCACCAAACTATCTGGGTCACGCTCAAGATAGATGGAGTCCAAGTGAAAATGGAATTGGACACAGGATCAGCCCTAACAGTCATAAACCGAAGGGACTACAAGCGGCTATTCTCACATATACACTTGAGAGATACAGAGATTGTCTTGAAGACGTACACGGGGCAAAAAGTCTACCCCAAAGGAAAAATAAGGGTGAACGTGATATACAACGGCAAGGAAACAACAAAAATGGATCTATATGTGTTGCCAGATGGAGGACCACCACTACTAGGACGTGAATGGATCCGGAAGATACAGTTAGATTGGCATTCTATACAGGCACTGACGGTAGAGGCCAAAAAGGATGACAACGTCACACCTGGACGACTGTCAAAAATGCTAACTGACGCACAAGAAGTGTTCCAGGAGGGACTCGGAACACTAAAAGGCATAACAGCGACGATCAAAATAGAGGAAAATGCAAGCCCAAAGATTTTTAAGGCCTTATGCGATCCGCCCAGCCGTCGAAGCAGAGCTGGAAGGTTTGGAACGTTCAGGAGTACTGTCCAAAGTCGACTGGAGCGAGTGGGCTACACCCATCGTTCCTGTAATGAAGAGGTCGTTGAGTAATACGCCTGGGGAACCAAAGAAGGTTCGCATCTGTGGGGACTTTAAGGTGACAGTGAACACAGTCCTTCACACGATACAATATCCACTCCCACGGATTGAAGATATTTTCGCCTCGCTATCTGGAGGAAAACGCTTCACTAAGATTGATCTGGCCCAGGCGTACCTGCAAATGGAGGTAGAAGAAGCCTCAAAACAATACCTCACGATCAACACTCACAAAGGTCTCTACCAATACAACCGGCTGGTGTTCGGGGTAGCATCAGCTCCGACTATTTGGCAAAGGGCAATGGATCAAGTCCTGCAAGGGATTCCGGGGACCCAGTGTTATTTGGACGACATCCTGGTCACGGGCGAAAATGACAGTGATCACCTCGCCAACCTGGAGCAGGTGCTCACTAGATTGAAAGAATATGGGCTATGAGCTAATCGCCACAAATGCGAGTTTTTCCAGAAGCAGATCTCGTATTGTGGCCATGTTATTGATGAAGAGGGGTTACATAAGTCCCCTGAAAAGATTGAGGCAGTAGTCAAGGCTCCAGCACCGGAAAATGTGTCACAACTGAGGTCGTTCCTCGGGCTGGTGAACTACTGCCATAAGTTCTTACCAAATTTGTCTACAGTATTACACCCACTGAACACCCTACTGCAAACGGGGGTATCATGGAAGTGGAATGACGAATGTAAACGAGCTTTCCAGAAGTGCAAAGAATTGATCACATCAAAAGAGGTGTTGGCTCATTTCAACCCAGCACTACCAATTCGGTTGGCGTGTGATGCATCACTCTATGGTATTGGAGCGGTGCTGTCGCACAAATTCCCAGACGGGTTGGAGAGGCCAGTAGCCTTTGCGTCTCGGTCACTAACCTCAGCCGAGCGCAACTACGCCCAGATTGACAGGGAGGCCCCCAGCCTAGTATGGGGAGTGAAAAAGTTCAACCACTATCTGCACGGGCAGAAGTTCACTTTGCTGACTGACCACCAACCACTTGTCTCCATCTTTAATCCAAAGAAGGGCGTTCCGGTGATGACTGCGCAACGGCTACAAAGATGGTCCCTTTTTCTAGGGGCGAACCAATATGAAATCGAATATAAGGGCACAAAACTGCATGGAAATGCTGATGGGCTATCATGCCTGCCACTGCCTACTGCGGAGGAAGTACCAGCAGTGGACCCTGTTGAAATATTTTATTCAACTATAATTGAACGCTTGCCAGTAACTAACGTGGATATAGAGAAGGAGACCTGAAATGATCCGACACTGTCTCGGGTATATGATTTGACGGTGAAGGGATGGCCAACACATGGCGACTCACTGTTGCCGGCATTCTCATCCAGAAGAGAACAGCTGTCAGTATGCCAGGGGACATTGATGTGTGGATCCCGAGTGGTAATTCCACCCAAGTTAAGGGAGAGAGTGCTCAATGAGCTTCACGAAGGCCATCTGGGAGGGGTGAAAATGAAAAGCCTTGCTAGGACTTGTGTGGTGGCCGGGGATCGATCAACAAATCGAGGACCTAACCAAGAGCTGCTCAGGATCCCAGAAGGTCCAAAATGCACCACCACATGCCCCTCTACACCCATGGGAGTGGCCCTCCTCTCCATGGCAACGGGTGCATATTGATTTTGCTGGTCCATTCATGGACTCAATGCCCTTAACAGCAGTGGATGCGCACTCGAAATGGCCTGAGGTGATCAAAATATCCTCCACCACTATGGAGAAAACGATTGCAGTCCTACGGTCCATATTTGCCAGGAACGGCTTGCCAGAACAGATTTGCTCCGATAATGGACCACAGTTTGTGTCCGAAGAGTTTCGGAAATTTATGAGAAGGAATGGGGTAAGGCATTACACATCCGCCCCGTATCATCCAGCCACAAATGGATTGGCTGAGAGGTTCGTACAAACCTTTAAAAAGGCAGTAAAGGCCATGTGCGATGATGACATTCCACTGCAGCATAAGGTGGACAATTTCCTGTTAGTCTACAGAAATGTGACACATGCAGTTACCAACCAGACCCAGCCATGATGTTCTTTAACCGAAGGTTGAGATCTCGTCTGGATTTGCTCAGACCAAATGTACGAAGAAATGTTGAGAATAAGCAATTCCAGCACATCAATGAGAAGCCGACAAGGAGCTTTCATGTAGGACAACCAGTCTTGGCCCGCGACTACCGAACAGAGAAATGGCAACCAGGAACGATATGCACATGGCAGGGGCCACTAATGTACACAGTGGATGTTGGGGAGAACATTGTGAGCCGCCATGTCGACCAGATCCTAGCGTCACAAGAACAAGTCAACCCCATGTCTCACGTACCTGGTGATGAACCCAACATACCGGTAGCATCTACCCCAGAAACAGTAGCATCGGAAGCTGATGAACTAACCGACGACAGGGGGCCAGAATCGCCTCCACACCAAGAGCAAGGCACTCAGGAAAGGCGCTATCCAGAAAGGATCAGGAAGCCGCCTCAAAGACTGAATCTATAAATGGACTATTTCAGTTAATGTGCATGTTAAAAGTGTTAACTGTTAATTGAATGTTATGGTACTGTTAATCTAAAAGGGGAGGAATTGTAGTGTATGTACCTTTAAGAGGAGAACTACTTTTACAGCTCATGTATACTGTAGTACCGGCAGTGACCACACCTGTATATAAACCCTGAGTAGGGATTTGTACTGTTAGTTTTCAGACTACCCTCATCCAGTAAACACCTGTTGATTGTTAATCTGCAGTCTCCGTCTATTTATTGAAGAACACCATACCTTAAGATTCACGGATTTAACAATAACCATCTTCCTTTGTGCTAGGTATGACTCCAGCAGTGGAGTGTTTTCCTCCTGATTCCCATTGACTTCAATTTTACTAGGGCTCCTTGATGTCAAATGCTACCTTGATGTCAAGGGCAGTCACACCACATCTCTGGAATTCAGTTCTTTTGTATATGTTTGGACCAAGGCTGTAATGAGGTTTGTAACCAAGTGGTCCTGGTGGAAACCAAACAGGGCATCAGTGAGCAGGTTATTGGTGAGTAAGTGCAGCTTAATAGCACTGTTGACGACAACTTCCATCACTTTGCTGATGATTGAGAGTAGACTGATGGGGTGGTAATTGGCTGGATTGGAGTTGTCCTGCTTTTTGTAGACAGGACAGACCAAGGCAGTTTTCCAGTGTCAGATAGATGCCAGTGATGTAGCTGTACTGGAACAGCTTGGTTAGAGGTGTGGCTAGTTCTCAAGCACTGTCTTCAGCACGACAGCCGGGATGTTGTCTGGGCCCATAGCCTTTGATATATCTATTGCGGTCAGTCATTTCTTGATATCACATGGAGTGAATGGATGTGGCTAAAGACTGACTTCTGTGATGGTGGGGACCTCAAGAGGGAGCTGGGATGGATCATCCACTCGTCATTTCTAGCTGCAGGTGGTTGCAAACGCTTCAGCCTTGTCTTTTGCGTTCACGTGCTGAGCTCCGCCATCATTGAGGATGGGGATGTTTATGCAGTCTCCTCCTCCAGTTAGTCCACCACCATTCATGACTGGATGTGGCAGGACTGCAGAGCTTTGATCTGATCCGTTGGTTGTGGGATCACTTAGCTCTGTTTATAGCTTGCTGCTACCGCTGTTTAGCATACATGTAGCCATGTAATTGAGGCTTCTTACTCCATGACAGAATCTATCTGCAGGGATGAGCATTAAACGGAACCATAATACTTGTGTTCTGCCTCAATGTTACTTGAATGTACTGAGTGATTCCTGACTTGGATCTAATTTACCATTTTTTAAAATATATATTAATTGCATATGTACTTGTTGAAAATAATTAACATTGTTCAAAATCCAATAAAAGCTTCGTTGGACACACATTTTGTTTGCTTCACAGCAAGTTGGGCTGAGCATATAGTAGAATGAATTAAAATGTGTAACAACACTTCAGAATGTCTAAAGTGAGGACTTTGAAGTAAACCAATTACTGATAAAACAAGCAATAAAGCCAGCAGAAAGGGCACTAATTATTTAACACCATTCATCTGGAATGATTTGGATTTGACATTCACTGCTCTGCTATGACAGAGAACTCCCAAAAAATAGTTTTTCTTTTTTTCTTCTATCTGATCTGACAGTGAATCTCTGGCCCCGATATCAATGGTAAGGCGGGGAAGGTAAAAACTGCCGGGGAACGCGTCAAGACAAGTGTTAAATTTAAATCAGGCTCCCAATTGAACTGTGGGAGCCTGATGTAAATATGTTAATGAAGTATCCCGCCTCTCCACAGCGGGAAACTCGCATGCCATGAAACCCACCCCCGTATAAACGGCAATGGGCGCGTACGCGGTGGGTTCGGCACTAGTTCCTCGTTTTTACATTTTTAACCCACCCCCGCCTTGGTCATCTTTCGATCTTTCGCCAATCATTAAGGGGGGAGGGGGGTTTAATAGCATAGCTACTATGGCCCCGATATTTACTCAGAGACGCGCTGGGTCGTGGGGGACCCGGAAGTAAGTTCAGTGCATCTGTCAGTGGCTTTTTAACTGAGCCAGTTCATTGTCATTGTAATTCCGGGGCTGGCAACCAAACTGCAGAAGCAAGCATGTTGAGGACTCACATGACGCAATCTCAACTCTAGTATTTAAAGGGATAATCCAAAGAAACAATTTAGAGGAGTTGGAGTTTGCAACAAAGGAACAGGACGTTAAATCATGGATTTGAGATGGGAATTTGGAAGTGATTGTTTTCTTGTCTTTCTTGAAGGTGGAGGTCATGGGGCTAGGAGATGCTATTGAAGTAAGCTTGGTGAGTTGTTACAGTGCATCCTGCAGATAGTACATACTACATCCACAGTGCACCAGTAGCGGAGGGGTGGATATGGAGTCCAGTGGCAAACTGCTCTGTCGTGGATGGTGTTAAGCTTCTTGAGTGCTGTTATGGCTCCACCCATCCAGGTGAGCAGTGAGCCTTGTGGATGGAGGAGAGACTTTGAGGATCAGATAGTGAGCCACTCGTCAGAGTACCAAGCCTTTGCCCTGCTTTTGTTACCATGCTTTTGATATCGTTAGTCCAGTTGAGATTCTGGTCAGTGGTGGCCCCCAAGCTCTGGGGTTTCAGTGAAAGTAGTGCTGTTGAACATCAGGGGAAGGGAATTGGGCTTGTTGGACATGGTCATTGCCTGGATCTTATGTGGCCATTTGTCAGCCCAAGCCTGGAAGTCATGCTGGTCCTACTGTCGGCTGGCAATGGGCTGCTCCAATGTTAGTGGCGTTGTGAATGCAGCTGAACACTATAGAATGGTCAGCAAACTTATGACCTTATGACAGAGGGAAGGTCATTGATGAAGCAGCTTCAGATAGTTTGACCAAGGACACTGGTCTGAGGAACTCCATCAGCGATGTCCTGGGGCTGCAATGATTGGCCTCTGACACAGCCACCTTTCTTTGACTCCTGGTATGACTCCAGCTAATTCTGCTAATGTTCTGTAATAGTTTAGGAACTAATTTACCTTGGGTACTGATGATAAATTTCTATAAAAGTAAAAAGTAACATTTGAGTAAATTCAGTGTTGTGTCAATGATTGTATAATGATTTCACAATGATTTCATAAATTACAGCCAGAAATGCTATAGTGTAGGCATACACAGACCCTTAATTTTTAATTTTGGTATATACTGAAAGGCTTTGCCAGGCCAAAAGGTTTTTCAAAGTGAAATAAAGTTATAACAGGCGGTCTTTCACTGATAAGTGGACATGGCATGCGTTTTGATGTGCTTTACTAAAAGGCAGCAAATATTTGAGAGCAAATGTGCTTTCAAAAGGTACTGTTGTATTTGCGAGCTGCTTTGGGATGGAGATATGTCAAGAGCTGTTTCGGATAAGCAGATACTGACAGAACAAATGGATGTGACTGGAGGAGGTAGTCAAAGACAACAGAGATAAACAAACTCCCTTAGATTTGCAGACTTCATGCTGGATTTTGCCAGCCCTGGGGGGGCAGGTTTGGAGGCGGGACTGCCGGGAAAATGGCAGAATTTGGGGGCGGGCGGGTGCCCCACCTGCCCCCAACCCGCCTCCATGCCATCTTGTCAGGAGGCGGGTAGCCGTCCCGCGCCAGGTCCCGTCTCCCTGGAGGCAGGAAGGGATTACAGCCACTTAACTGCCTGTTAACAGGTAGTTAACAGGTAGAAAATAGGATTATCCCCATTTTGCCCACACAAGTGCAGGCTTCCCGAAGGCTCCGAAACCCACCAGGTCAGCGAGGCGAGTAGTGGGTCTGCGGGGGTCCAAAAGTGTGCTGTGGAGGTGAGAGATGGGTGCAAGTGTGGAGAGCTGAGTATCTGAGGTAAGTGCATAGTGTTAGAAAAAGTGTACTTACCTTTGTTTCTTCCTGCAGGCTTCAATTGGTGGGTATGAGGAGAGTCTCGCACTTCCGCGGTGGATGACAGATGGCCGTTGCATTCTCCAATGCAGCAACCATCTAATTTCTACAAAAGAAAGAGGTTTGATGAGGTCTTGAATTCAGAAGACAATTTCAGTGTTTGACAGCTTCAAAGAGTGTCAAATGATAACAATTCATCTGCCAAAACTTTTTGACAGATGAAACGTCATATGTTGATGTTCTCTGTAACCGGCTTTCCCTTAATTGGCCCGCTAAGCCCGCTGGGTGGGCTTAACAAGGTCAATCAAGGGGAAATAGCGTGGGTTGGCCAGAAGTTGATGGAGGAGGGACTGAAACCCGACAAGTGGGAGTCCCGCCTCCAAAAGCTTCCCATTGGCAAAATCCAGCCCTTCGTGTCTACAACAAAACAGGCTGCAAGATGGTAGAACAACTTTAATTGGCTAAAGGGGAGGAGTCAAACCTTTGAAGTTTTGAAATACAGGATGCGACGTAACACATGAAATGTGACCAAGTGGTTTTCTGCCACTTCTGTAAACTTTTATGACTCAATGAACAATTTTGAGCTTTGATAAAAGTAACTAACGGATAGCCACAAAGGATGTGTGAGTGTGAAAGTTTGATAGCTCAAACAACTTAGATCGAAAATTAAAGGAACATCTCACCATCTCTGAATGATTGATTTACTGAAAAAGACAAGGAAAGCTGTATAAAAACCAGTGACGAAAAATATCGGCACTGCAGTTGGAAGAAGGTGGTTTGGCCAGTCATCTCGCCTACGAGGATTAGGCTGCAGTCAGAAGGAGGGGCCTGGCCAGTCATCTTGCATACGAGGACCTACAATCAACGCTGGACTGATCATCTGTGGGTGGTTGTATGATTTCTTGTAACATTATTGGTGTACTACTCAAATAGTGGTTGGGGTTTTGAATCCGTCTTAGGAACAATAAAAGGTTAAAGACAGAACCCGTGTGTCTGGTGTAATTTCTCATAAGTCTCAACTGCGAACTCTATAACCTGTTGGACGGGGCGAGGGGGTAATTCCACATGTCCTACAATAGTATGTCCAAAGTTTTACACCTCAATTTAAGTTGTGCACAAGTTCAAAACTGTGGAAGAATTTTGAATGGAGTTGTACATTAAAAATCTATTGCCACTCTGAATTACATTCAGAATTTTTGCAATTAAACTGTAGACACGCGTCTTATTCTTATAGCAAGCTCCAGTGACTACAAGATTGAGGCTAAAGATGGCAACAGCCACTCATTGCAAAGAGATTAAATATCGAAGGACATGCTTGAATTGAAAAGCTTTGTTGATTTTATGGACCAACTTAACAGGATGATGTATGAGTGCAACAGCATCTGATTTTGTTTACAGTCCTTGGTACTGACTTAGGAGGAATACAATTTCCAGTAATCATTTAATATGATTAACAGCTTGTGTGGGCAGTGCAATATACACATGTGTGTGGCAAACAAGAAAGTAAAATCTTTTGACTGGCTTTGTGGAGGATACAGTTATCTTGTATCAGGAAGCTAAGTGATACAAGGAGGAATGAAAGGAATGTTGTCCAGTCTGTTTAATATAAAGAGCTCCATATAATGAGGTTTCTGTCCTTAGTGAAGTTAAATTTTTTCAGGAACATTTCATTGTTAAAACTTGATCGCAGCAGATGTAATGAAATTATGGAGTAGGTGTACAGCACCTGCTGGTTTTATACTGGTACAACCTTACTTTAAGAACACTGAGGCTCATTCCACAGCCAAAGGTGGGACTTTCAGTCTTCACTTTTACCTGTTATTGAGGTCATCTCAAATCCCATGGACGGGATCACTAACTGCACTCCATATGTGTCTGCCTGCAGAAGACTAGGAATTTTGCAGCAGCACTCTGGCTAAAGTTGGATAATATTTTTTAAATGGCTACCATTTCACCATTGCCTCATTCCAAAGGGCAATCAAACACTCTGCAATAGATCGATAGCAAAATACTGCAGATGCTGGAAATCCGAAGTAACAACAGAAAATGCTGGAAAAGCTCAGCAGGCCAGGCAACATCCGTGGAGAGAAAATAGAGTCAACGTTTTGGGTGAAAACCCTTTGTCAAGACTAAAGAAGAACAAGGTTGAAGAACCAAATGGAGATCCCGTCGAAGAGAAGAGCAGAACTTCTTCAGGGTAGGCATTCCTAGAAGAGGTGTAGCAGTGAACCAAACACTAGTATGATAGCAAAATACTGCAGATCCGAAATGACAACAGAAAATGCTGGAAAAACTCAGCAGGCCAGGCAACATCCATGCTGAGAAAATAGAATCAATGTTTCGGGTGAAAACCCTTTGTCAAGACTAAAGAAGAACAAGAACAATAGATTGCAGTTAGGAAACTGGCATTGTGCCCATATTTCTGCAATGCCAGTAAGTACGTCTGCATCATGCCAACCACAAGAAAAGCAGAACCTGCAAGATTTCTGGCAGGAGACTATGGATGCGATTTTCCCTACCTAAGCAGGTCTATGGCGGGCAACATCGGTGGTGGGTCGCGACCTCACAGCTGGCTCCATCCCGTCCTCTTACGTGAATTTCCCCTGCTTGGGCTTGTTAAGCCCACCCAGCGACTTTCCCGGCCAATTGAAGGAAGCGGGTCTGATGACATCATTTGATGACGCGTCAACAGCCGGTTTTCTTAAAGGGACCATGCGCAAATTTAATTTGACATTTGTGCAGTCAGTGTCCTACAGCATTGAGGTGCTACTAATACTAACAAGCACTGCACAAAGGTGAATGGCTACACCCAGGCTTATGGAGGGAGTCATGGGAGAGCCTGGGTGTAGCCGTTCATATGATTATGGAGGGAGTCACAGCACGCAGAGAGGTTCTCTTCCCTTCCCATGGGCGGAAGAGACCTCCGCAGGAGACCAAAACAGCCTGGTTGCACATTGCACAGGAGGGCACAAGCAGTAATGTCGTCAGGAGGACGAGGCTGCAGTGGTGCAAGACTTTCAATGATCTCAGTAGATCATGAAACATTACTGCAAAGCCACACTCAACCTCATCCTGCTGTGCCACTCATCGCATCCCCATCACTCTGCCTTCCCTACCCTACTCCTGCACATCCTTACTCACACCAACTTACCTTATACCTCCACCCATCCCTCTCAATCTACATTATCACTTCCCCATATCACTAGCCAACACTCACCCTCATCCTAGTCCAATCATACCAATTAATAACACACAAGGGTAGGCACTTCGGTTTTTAGCCAATGTTCATGTGAAGTTTCTGTTAATGTGCTGTCAAACATTGAAATCAATGGCCCAGAAATTTGGGTCGGGGACTTCCCGCTGGTGCAAGCCCCCGATCTGCACTTGGCTTGCGCGCCGGCCATTGAGCTGTGGACCCCCGTGGAATTCCGATCCGGGGCCTGCTCCAGTTGCCGGCGCGCAGTGCTTGCATATCCCAGGGACACAGTTAGTTCGAAGTGTCCCCTGGGATCACGTGGGCCATGGGGAGCCAATCAGAGCAGGGAATGCTCCATTCATAAGATTGACAGGAAGAGCTGTCAAGACTTATAAATACTACGGCCCCAAAACATAACTAAAACTTCAAATACATTTTTAAAAACGTCATTTTTTAAATAAACTATAAATTACACGAAATAACTATTTTAAACAATAATTTAAATTTTTGAAAAAAGTAATTTTATTTTCGAACGGGGCTAAAAATAAACTTACCTTGCTTTAAAGTATTTAAAAATAATAAACCTGTGGAAAAAATGGTTTAATTTTAATTAATTCACCACTTACCTTGTAAAAAGCAGGCCTTATGGCTGCTTTTTACATTTCTAAATTCTGCAGGCTTACCCTCCCGGGAAAACCTGTAAAAAAAAAACTAAGTTCGATGCGCACGCGCAGCCTCTCCCGCGCACGCGTTCGACCTCTGAACCCCTTCGTTCAGAGGAACGGAAGTGCCGGTTTCCCGCACATGCACAGTGCATGCAAGAAACTGGCACTTCCATTGGGCCTACGGGTGAGTACCCCGTGTGTACTCACCCGTGAAGACCCGAATTTCTGGGCCTTTATTTTCAACACTTTGTGTTCTTAGACAGATTTGTGTGCACCTTTGGAGGTGGCTTAGTGAGCTGTAGTGAATGGTGAGACATAACGGCACACCCCGTAATAATGATGAGTGTGAAAGTAATGGCTTGGGCATTGGGATGATCTATGTTGTTGGTGTGGGGTGGTGCCAACCTGTCACATCATGTGGCAGCCAGGGTGTGCAGCATCAAGTGTAGTAAATCTGGCCATGGCGAGGCCATTCCTGATGAACTGGGCAGCAACGTTGTCAGGTGTTGATGCCCTGTGTCCTGTGCAGCATCAGTTGATTGCGGAGAAGGTTGGTGTTGTTGTTGGTGCTGCTGATGTGTCTGGTGATGCTGGTGTTGTGACTGATCGTGGTCAGATTCTGAGGACCAAGGTGAGAGAGTATAAACTGATGGAATAGATAGAAGGTGAACTTGAGATGACAGAAGCAATCTGTCATTGGCGAGAGAGGTTGTTCCAATGAGGTGACACTGGATAACACTTGCAGCCTGCATAAAGCTCAATCTGTGTTCCAAACGCAGTAAGCAACAGCTTCTGCCACATAATAGGCTTGCCAACAAAGTTGAAGCCCATGGAATAAATGGGACAGTGGCAGCATGGATACAAAATTGGCTAAGTGACAGGAAACAGAGAGTAGTGGTGAACGGTTGTTTTTCGGACTGGAAGAAGGTATACAGTGGTGTTCCCCAGGGGTTGGTTCTAGGGCGACTGCTTTTCTTGATATATATTAATGACTTGGACGTGAAGGTACAGGGCACAATTTCAAAATTTGCAGGTGACACAAAACTTGGAAGTATAGTGAACAGTGAGGAGGATAGTGATAGACTTCAAGAAGACATAGACAGGCTGGTGAAATGGGTGGACGTGTGGCAGATGAAAATTAATGCAGAAAAGTGGGAAGTGATACACTTTGGTAGGAAGAACGAGGAGAGGCAATATCAACTAAATGGTACAATCCTAAAGGGGGGGTGCATGAACAGAGACTCCTAGGGGTATATGTACACAAAGCGTTGAAGGTGGCAGGGCAAGTTGAGAAAGCAGCTAAAAAAGCATATGGGATCCTGGGCTTCATGAATATAGGTATAGAGTACAAAAGTGTGGAAGTTATGATGGACCTGTATAAAACACTGGTTCAGCCTCAAGTGGAGCATTGTGTCCAATTCTGAGCACCGTACTTTAGGAAGGATGTGAAGGCCTTAGAGAGGGTGTAGAAATGATTTACAAGAATTATTCCAGAGATGAGGGACTTCAGTTACGTGGATAGACTGGAGAAGCTGGTGTTGTTTTCCTTGGAGCAGAGAAGGTTGAGAGGAGATTTGATAGAGGTGTTCAAAACAAAATCATGAGTGTCTGGGCAGAGTAGGTGGAGAGAAACAGTTCCCATTGGCAGAAGGGTCGAGAACCAGAGGACACAGATTTAAGGTGATTAGCAGAAGAACCAAAGGTGACATGAGGAGAAACCTTTTTACTCAGCGAGTGGTTAGGATTTTGAATGCACTGCCTGAAAGGGTGGTGGAGGCAGACTCAATCATAGCTTTCAAAAGAGAGTTGGATAAGTACCTGAAGGAAAGAATTTGCAGGGCTATAGGGAAAGGGCGGGGGAGTGAGAGTAGCTGAAGTTCTTTTGCAGAGAGCCGGCACAGGCTTGATGGGCTGAATGGCATTCTTCCGTGCTGTAATCATAGAAGATAGGAGCAGGAGTAGGCCATTCGGCCCCTTGAGCCTGCTTCGCCATTTAATGAGATCATGGCTGATCATCCAAATTCAATACCCTGTCCCTGCTTTCTCCCCATATCCCTTGATCACTTTAGCCTTAAGAAATATATCTAACTCCTTCTTGAATATATTTAATGAATTGGCCTCAACTGCCTTTTGTGGTAGAGAATTCCACAGGTTCACTACTCTCTGGGTAAAGAAATTTCTCCTCATCTCTGTCCTAAATGGCTTACCCCTTATCTTTAGACTGTGACCACTGGTTCTGGACTCCTGCATCTAGTCTGTCTAGTCCTGTTAGAATTTTATAAGTTTCAATGAGATCCCCTCTCATTCTTCTAAACTGCAGCGAATATAAGCCCAGTCGACACAATCTCTCCTCATATGTCATTCCTGCCATCCCAGGTATCAGTCTGGTGAATCTTCGCTGCACTCCCTCTATGGCAAGAACATCCTTCCTCAGATAAGGCGACCAAAACTGCACACAATACCCAAGGTGTGGTCTCACCAAGGCCCTGTACAACTGCAGTAAGACATCCTTGCTCCTGTACTCGAATCCTCTCGCTATGAAGGCCAACATACCATTTGCCTTCTTAACCGCCTGCGCCAACTGCATGATTACCTTCAGCGACTGGTGCACAAGGACACCCAGGTCTCGTTGCACTTCCCCTTTTCCCAATCTATTGCCATTCAGATAATAATCTGCCTTCCTGTTTTTGCCACCAAAGTGGATAACCTCGCATTTATCCACATTATACTGCATCTGCCATGCATCTGCCCAATCACCCAACCTGTCCAAATCATACTGGAGTTTCTCGGCATCCTCATCACAGCACACACGCCCACCCAGCTTTGTGTCATCTGCAAACTTGGAGATATTACACCTAGTTCCCTCGTCTAGATCATTAATGTATATTGTGAATAGCTGGGGTCCTAGCACCGATCGTTGCGCTACCTCACTAGTCACTGCCTGCCACTCGGAAAAAGACCCATTTATTCCAGCTCTTTGCTTCCTGTCTGCCAACCAGTTCTCTGTCCAAGTCAGTACCTTACCCCCAATCCCATGTGCTTTATCTCTACACGCTAATCTCTTATGCGGGACCTTATCAAAAGCCTTCTGAAAGCCCAAATACACCACATCCACTGGTTCTCCCTTATCTATTCTACCAGTTACATCCTCAAAAAATTCCAATAGATTACTCAAGCATGATTTACCTATTGTAAATCCATGTTGACTTTGTCCGATCCTGTCACTGTTTTCCAAGTGCTCTGCTATTACATCTTTTATAATGGACTCTAGCATTTTCCCCACTACCGATGTCAGGCTAACCGATCTATAATTCCCCGTTTTCTCTCTACCACCTTTTTTGAATAGTGGGGTTACATTAGCTACCCTCCAATCCATGGGAACTGACATGAATCTTGTCATTCATGTGGACTGACTTATGAAGTAATACTGGGCGGTCTGCTGGTGGCGCTGTCCAGGGAGAGTATAAATACTCGGGCATGGGCCCAGCTTGCTCAGGACATTCTTCAACAGGAACTAGTGAAGGACCCAACTAGATCTCCATGTTGAAAAACATTTGATTAAAGCCTTTTTTATTACTCAGACCAAGTGCCTAGTAGTTTTCTTACTTCAGGAACTGTTCCAGAGTCTATAGAATTTTGGAAGATGACTAGCAATGCATCTACTATTTCTAGGGCCACTTCCTTAAGTACCCTAGGATGTAGATTTTCAGGCCATGGGGATTTATCGGCCTTCAATCCCGTCAATTTCCCTAACACCATTTCCCATTCTCTTGTTAATTTTCCAAGCTCAGAATCATAGACATCAGTGAGATGGGAGCATTTATAGCACATTTCAAGCTGTCAAGTAATGATGATTCTGTGGCCATTCAACTCCTGCCCAGCCTACCAGGCATGATCCCCGAGCAGCATAGACCCCGCGGGCGAGCTGGTAAATCCTGAAGGTCAGCTGAAAATTGTTGTTAATCCTCTGTTAATGACCTGAATTGTCTCCACCATCGCTGCGTGTCGGGTCTGCTCAGCACTGACAGATCCAACATCTGGTAAAGGTGCGTGGCAATGGGTTGACAGCTGGGACCCGACCCGCTGGGGAAAAAACCTACTTTCCCACCTGACCCGCCACCGATCACGCCCGCTGACCCCCCGGAAAATCCAGCCCTCTATCTCACCAGTCTCGCCTGTTGTCTTTTTCACTAACGGATGGGGGCAGAAACCAACCCACCCCCCCCGCCATTGAAATTTTTGCTTACGTTGAGAAACAGGTGAAATCCTTATGGAACCTGGATCATTCCCAAATGCCAACCCCCATTCCTCCTGCCCACTGTACACCCCTGTACCACCCTCCCAGGCCCAGTAATTTCAGGTCCTAAAAGTTTCTTCAAATCATGGAAAGCAGAGATCTGTGCATATGTTGTTAAACACTTGTAGAGAGCTCTACTTTCTGAAGTCCAACTGCTGATGAAATTTTCAATGTTAGAAAAACTGTCCCGTCAGCTCTTTTCTAATATTAAAATCATACGGCAGTAATCGCCACAGGGGTGCTCCTGATCGTCCACTGTAACTTCAGCAGATGATTGGTAGAAACCCGGGAGCATCGACTGAAACGCCAAAAATGATGGGGAGTCCTTGTGGAAGTTTTACCCCAGAAAGGCAATTCAATGTGCCAACTCTTTTAAATTTTAATTTTCAAGTTTAAAAATTTGGCATTTGGTTATAAAATAACTGCAACTGATGTTGCTGAAGTGGTCTAAGACTCTTTCTTGATTTAGTGTCACATTCTATTGAGCCCTAAAAATCACCTAGAACCTTTGCTGCTGGCTCGAGTGAATTTTCTAGTTGGGGAAGGTTCCCTAATTTGTCTGCAAGTGACGAGGGCCGACACCTCTAGGGCTGCATCTCTGGGCACCTGCCACATAAAACAAGCCAAAAAGTCT
Organism: Somniosus microcephalus; assembly: GCF_052327205.1. Taxonomy (NCBI): domain Eukaryota; kingdom Metazoa; phylum Chordata; class Chondrichthyes; order Squaliformes; family Somniosidae; genus Somniosus; species Somniosus microcephalus. The sequence goes on along the minus strand of NC_140988.1, from coordinate 75,491,908 downwards.
GGCATAAGTACCTGAGCAGGGCGGAGTTGCTGACTCCCCCATCCCCGCAGGCTCCTTTTGAAAAGGGGCCATTTTAAAAGAAAAATTTTAACTCTTCGCCTGGACCCATGAGTTATTCCATCACAGTTATAGCAAATTAATGCCAGCGGAGTGGGAGCAGTTTCGAGGAATTTCATGGTCATAAAGATAAGTTTTGAGGAGGTTTTTGTAGGCAAAAGGACGTGACAATGCAAAGAGGTTTAGAGAGGGAGATCAAGAGCAAGACCTGTAGTATCCGCGTGTTAATGGAGACACGGAATGCAGGAGTTGGTTTAACAGGTGTTTACTGAACAAAGTCTGGAGGTGAACTAAAAGATACAAGACGCTATACAGGCTTATATACCCGAGTGGTCACTACCGGTATTACAGTACACAGGGGCTCTTAAAGGTACATACACTACAATTCCTCCCCTTTTAGATAATTAGTACATAACATTTTAAGTAATCATTAATTAACATGTTTACAAGAACAATAATCTACACATTTGCTGCAGTTAATCAATTATAAGTCAGTCTCTCTGGAGGCTTCCTAACTCGGTCCGGATAACGCCTCGGTGGTGTAGTAGGTTCTTTTGGCAAGGTCGATTCGGCTTGAATGCCAGTGTCGGGTTCATCTGGTTCCAGTATCACAGGATCGGAGGTAGATACTATGGGTATCTCTGCTTCATCATTAGGCGTATAGAGCTGTGGTGTAGGTTGTCCCTTTTTGGATGACTCTATGATCTGGTCAGCATGGCGCCTTATTATGCTTTCTCCAATGTCTACGGTATACATCAGCGGTCCTAGTCGTGTGCAAATAGTTCCAGGCTGCCATTTCTCGGTACTGTAGTCCCGGGCCAAAACTTGTTGACCTATCTGGAAGGTCCGGTGGCATAGTGGTTAGCACTGTTGCCTCACAGCGCCAGGGACCCGGGTTCAAATCCGGCCTCGGGTGACTGTGTGGAGTTTGCACATTCTCCCCGTGTTTGCGTGGGGTTTCTCCGGGTGCTCCGGTTTCCTCCCACAGTCCAAAGATGTGCGGGTTAGGTTGATTGACCATGATAAAAATTGACCCTTAGTGTTAGGGGGGATTAAATATGTGGGGTTACGGGGATAGGGCTTGGGTGGGATGGCTGCCGGTGTAGGGACCGGGTGCTAGGGTTTGGATGATCAGCCATGATCTCGTTGAATGGCGGAGCAGGCGCGAAGGGCCGAATGGCCTACTCCTGCTCCTATCTTCTATGTTTCTATGTTCTAGTTGGCCTTTCATTCATGCCTTGAAATTGCCGGTTCTCTACGTCCCTTCTGATGTTTGGCTTGATCAAATCCAGCCGGCATCTTAGTCTTCTATTGAAAAACATCATGGCGGGAGTTTGGTTTGTAACCACATGTGTTGCATTCCTGTACGCAAACAAGAAGTTATCTACCTTATGTTGTAGATTTATGTCTTCATTACCCATGGCCTTTATGGCCTTCTTGAAGGTCTGGACAAACCTTTCAGCTAAACCATTGGTGGCGGGATGGTATGGGGCGGACGTGCAGCGCTTAACCCCATTGTTTTATAAGAACTTCCTAAATTCTTCGGACACAAATTGCGGTCCATTATCAGAACAGATCTGTTCAGGCAGCCCATTCCTGGCAAATATGGTCCTTAATACTGTGATGGTTTTTTCCGTGGTGGTGGAGGACATCTTTATTACCTCCGGCCACTTGGAGTGTGCATCAACCGCGATTAAGAACATTGAGTCCATAAATGGACCAGCAAAGTCGATATGTACCCTTTGCCATGGAGATGAGGGCCACTCCCATGGATGTAGAGGGGCTTGTGGTGGGGCGTTTTGGACCTTCTGACAGCTCTTGGTCATTTCTTCGATGTCTCCATCGATACCTGGCCACCACACAAACGCTCTGGCTAGGTTCTTCATTTTCACTCCACCCAGATGCCCCTCATGAAGCTCCTTTAGCACTTTATCCTGGAGTTTGGGTGGAATCACCACTCTGGATCCACACATCAAGGTTCCTCGGCACACTGACAGCTGTTCTCTTCTTTGCGAGAATGCTGGCAACAGTGGTTCGCCATGTGCTGGCCATCCCTTCACCGTTAAATTGTAGACTCGTGAAAGAGTCGGGTCATTTCTCGTTTCCTTTTCAATGGTAGAATTTGTTACTGGTAGACGTTCCACTATGGTTGAGTGGAACATCTCCACTGGGTCCACTGTAGGTGCCTCTTCTACCGTTGGCAACGGTAGGCGCGATAAACCGTCAGCATTCCCATGCTGTTTTGATCCTTTGTATTCTATGTCATATTGGTGTGCCCCTAGGAAAAGGGACCACCTCTGTAGCCTTTGCGCTGTCATAATGGGAACACCCTTTTTAGGGTTGAATATGGAGACGAGGGGTTGATGGTCAGTCAACAAGGTAAATTTTTGTCCGTGCAGGTAATGGTTGAATTTCTTCACTCCCCACACCAGGCTGAGTGCTTCCCTGTCGATCTAGGCATAGTTACGCTCAGCTGAGTTCAATGAGCGTGACGCAAAAGCTATCGGCCGCTCCGAGCCATCAGGGAATTTATGGGATAATACTGCTCCTATGCCGTAAGGGGATGCATCGCACGCCAGTCTGATTGGCAGTGATGGGTTGTAATGAGCCAACACTTCCTTGGACGTGATCAAGCCTTTGCATTTATGGGCATTTAAGAGGGTGCAGAACAGTTGACAAGTTCGGTAAAAATTTATGATAGTAATTTATCAATCCCAGGAACGACCTTAATTGTGAGACATTTTCAGGTGCTGGGGCTTTTATGACCGCTTCAATTTTTTCAGGTGACTTATGCAACCCTTCTTCGTTAATTATATGGCCACAATATGATATTTGTTTCTGGAAAAATTCGCACTTGGGGTGATTTGCTCGTAGGCCCCGTTCTCTCAGCCTAGTGAGCACCTGCTCCAAATTAGCAAGGTGCTCGTTGTCGTTTTCTCCTGTTACAAGGATGTCGTCTAGGTAGCATTGAGTCCCCGAAATCCCTTGCAGGACTTGCTCCATAGCTCTTTGCCAGATAGCTGGAGCTGATGCTACTCCGAAAACCAGTCGATTGTACTGGTACAGGCCTTTGTGTGTGTTTATCGTGAGATACTTTTTAGAGGCCTCCTCAACCTCCATCTGTAGATATGCCTGTGCCAAGTCAATTTTGGTGAAACGTTTCCCTCCGGATAGTGAAGTGAAAATATCTTCTATCCTCGGAAGAGGATACTGTACCGTGTGAAGGACCGGGTTTACAGTCACCTTGAAGTCCCCACAGATGCGAATTTTTCTCTGTTCTTCAGATTTATCATTATTCAACGTTTTCTTCATGACTGGGATGATGGGTGTTGCCCACTCGCTCCAATCTACCTTGGATAACACGCCTGCCTTTTCCAAATTCTCCAGCTCTGCCTCGACTGCTGGACGAATTGCGTATGGCACCGGCCTTGCCTTAAAAAACTTGGGAATTGCTGCATCTTCTACTTTTATTGATGCGGTGACGCCTTTCAAGGCTCCTAGTTCCTGTTGAAACACTTCTTTGGCATTGGCCAAGATGTCTTTTAATCGTTCAGGTATGACGTCATCATCATTTTTTTTCTTACTGGTCACCGTCAGTGCCTGAATGGAGTGCCAGTCTAAACGTATCTTCTTGATCCATTCACGTCCCAACAGCGGTGGACCACCATCTTGCAGAACGTATAAATACAACTTCTGTATTTCCTTGCCGTTGTATACAACAGGCACCTTTATTTTCCCTCTGGGGTATACTTTCTGCCCCGTATATGTCTTCAAGATAATGGATGTGTCTTTCAAAGGTATATGCGGAAATAGCTGCTCGTAATCCCGTCGACTTATGACGGTCAGAGCTGATCCTGAATCTAGCTCCATTTTAACTGGGGACCCCGCTATCGTGAGGGTAACCCAAATGGTCTGGTAATCTTCTTTGGCAATTACATTATGTAATTTGAGACAGCTTATTCTCTTGTTTCCGGAGTCGCTATCGCTCTTCTGGTCTTCGGAGCTACTGTCCGTCATCATTTGTACCTTTCTGTACTTTTCCTTATTGATTTTTTTTCTGTCAGTGGATTTTTTGTTTCCAGATCGGCATACACGTGCGATGTGTCAAATCTTTCCGCATTGCCTGCATGCTTTGTCCTTGAACCAGCAGTCCCTCTGGTCATGGGTGGATCTGCTGCAGTGATAACATCTCTCGAAACCCCATGTCATTTCATGGGTGCTGAAGTCCTGTGGCTTTTGCTGTATCTCTGCAGCTCCTCTTGCTGCTGCTTCGTATGATACAGCCACACTGAAAGCCTTGTCTAGTGTAAAATCTTTCTCAGAAAGTAGCTTTTTCTGTGTTCCTTCACTCAGGAGACCGCAGACGAATTTGTCTCGTAGAGAATCTGCCAGTCCTGCCCCGAATTGGCAGTTCTTTGACAGCTTTCTTAATTCGGTGAGGTAATCAGCGTTACTTTCATTCTTGTGCTGATTCCTCCTGAAGAATTTGAATTGTTCCGCTATCAGCAGCGGTGTTGGGTTTAAGTGCTCCTGTAGGGTATCAACAATCTCCTTAAAATTCTTGTCCATCGGTTTGGCTGGAGTGAGTAAGTTTCGTAACAGCCCGTATGTCCTTGCGCCCATCAGATTTAGAAGTACCGATGCCTTTTTATCATCCTCTACTTCATTCGCTGTGCAATATACCTCCACTCTTTCCACATATGTGGTCCAATCCTCTATATCACTATCAAAAGCAGTAATATTGCCAGTCTTAGGCATCCTGAAAATCAAAAATGGCGCCTCCCGCGCTTTCCTTTCTTCTCTGCCGAGAAAAAAATGGCGCCTCCCGCGCTTTCCCGCCGCTACCACTGCTGACAACGCTGTTCTCCACGGTTTTTATTTACACAGATATTTTTAATAGTTGGAGACTCGTTCCCGCCGGACTCTCTGGGACTTTTCCCTCTCTCTGCTTGGTCCGAATGCCGACTTGCTTTGCAGTGCCGGCCGTCTCCCGAGTGCTCCACCCTCCATCTCTGTTTGCCTCCGACTTCCGACTCGCTGCTCGGCCCCACTGCAGAGCCACCCAATCGAGCCCCAGCCCGCCGCCCAGGAAGGATTAGTGCAGTACCTGCCACCAGCCCGGCTAGCTGGTGAACTCACAGTTTTTTTTTCTTCGACCTTCGTCTGAGGAATCGATCTCCTTGAGGTGCTGCCAAATTGCAGGTAAGTCCGTTTCCAATTCGTTGCCACTGTTGTATCCGTGTGTTAATGGAGACACGGAATGCAGGAGTTGGTTTAACAGGTGTTTACTGAACAAAGTCTGGAGGTGAACTAAAAGATACAAGACGCTATACGGGCTTATGTACCCGAGTGGTCACTGCTGGTATTACAGTACACAGGGGCTCTTAAAGGTACATACACTACAAGACCTAGACAGCTGAACAATGATAATATATTGTGCATTATTGATCGCTAGTTTCTGCTAAGTTTGCTGAACACAGTAGCTTAGGAACAGGAAAATTGGCCATAGTTCCACTCCTGGTCACTATACAGTCAGTGCTGCTGGGAGCAGCGTATGTTAATGCTGGCTGAGGCTTGGAATGGGGTTGACTATGATGCTTCCATAGTTGAGTAGCCTGCTGCCATCACTAGCAAGGCTCCGACATGAACAATGGCTACTCTGGTAAGGTGGTGGAAAGTGAATAGTGCCTTTGAAACCATATCCCAGTAATGAATCAACACTCATTTAGAAAATTGATGAGAAGAACACAATGAATGAATAAGAATTTTTAGGAACAAGAACACACCATTAGGAAATTACAGCCCATTACTCTATGATAGATAAACTCATCTCACTATGTCCTTTAATCTTTCTCTTTACAGAAATTCTTCAACTACCCAAAGTCTTCCGTGGCAATTTATTTGACAACTCCATTACCTTATGGATGAATACATTTTGCTTTACTTCCCTTCTTACTCATAACACTTCACCAATCAAAGTAAGCAATGTCCATTCATCAACTTTGCCAATGCCCTTTATAATTTTACCCTTTATGAAGACTGATATTACTTATATAACCTTTCTATTATATGCAAGTTTGGTTGCACTATTTTCTCTGTCCTAACCTATCATACATAACAGAATTCAACTTCTTTTTGTATCCTTATCCTTTCTACTAACATATGAAATTAGCTTGGCTCAACTGGTAACACTCCTCTGCATAAGAAAGTTGTGTGTTCAAGCCACATTCGTGGAATTTGAGTGCAAAGCCTAAGCTCATATGCCAGGAAGTGTTAAATTGTTGAAGGTGCCATCCTCAAATGAAACACTAAAATGACCTTCAGATGACCAACGCACTATTTGAAGAAATTGTTGTTTGTGGGATCTGCACTTCAAGGTAATTATTTGAGATTTTTCTGAAAGAGATGTGATCAGGCGCTATATAAATGCAAATCTTTCTTGTTTGTTTCTTCATGTTCTTCAACATTTCATTTGGCTCTGTTCTATCCTTTCTTTTTGCCTCTCCTGTTTTCATTCTTTACCATGTTCCTCACTATCATTTCTTGGCTCTGCTTATTTTGTCTCTTGTAAGATTCACAAAATTCAGCAGATTCCCCAAAACCAAGAAGATTACCCTAAAGAAGGGATTTTTGGATTGTTAATAAACCATGTCAGAATGGTATAAGAATATTGGGCCTAAGGGAGATATAAAATCTAAGACCCAAGAATTTGGTTTTTATTTTAAAAGCATGTTCGAGCCTGTGGAAGAAAAAGGGGCTGCAACAAAGTAATTGGGATTGGCTTCTGTAAATGGACAGTTTTGGGTATTGGCATTAACCAAGCTGTCTGGGGACTATCTAGACTGTCACAGTCATTTTACATACTGACAATAGACCAATGGAAAAGCAGTTCCCGCCAAAATTACAGAACCATCCAAAACCTTGCATAAAGCAAAACATGCCACCAACCAACAAAATATAACTTTACTGCAATTAAACAAGAGGTTAAACAATCGATGGGACCATCCCGAAACCACTTTACACATTTTTAAAACAACGTAAGATCGATGGGACCATTCCAAAACCAATTAAGCAATTCACACCAATCAATATTAACGAGCCCGCCAAAACTAACAATAAGCCAGAACTGATTTGGCGTGCAGATTAGCAGGCCTCAATCAGTATAATTGAAGGCCTGTTTCTCACAGAAAACAGTTGAGCCCAGGTTCGAAGGAGTTCAAGCAGTTCAGTGTTGGAGGAAGTTCGATTCATCGTTCATTTCAAATCAAGTCATCAAATTCAGCCCAGTCCAAGAAGAAGCATCTCGAAGCAGTTCTCCTTCTCGAAGAAGTAACACACCATCGGAGACCTCGCGGCAGACCAGGGCCCCACGAAACAAACAACCAAATATTAACAGCAACCGGGTAATATTGGGCCACCGCGACCAAGAAACCAACTTGGAAGAAACTGAAGATTCGCAAGTTTTTCCACTCTATAAACTATCCTGACTTACCACTGGGTAAGATTTTATCGAAAAGACTCTAAACACTACTTCTAACCAAAAGAAATTGGGTACTCACCTGATAGATCCAATACACACCCTACCGCATCAGCAGACTCGCGAAGACTGACCAGCCACGCAGGTGAAGTCCTCTACCACATCCGGGGTATGGCAGGCCCCAACCGACACATCTAGAGAACCCCAAAATCGCGAACCTCTACAACTGTCAAAAGAAGTTGTTTTGGTGAGCATTATCCCTGGTCCTCTGGAGCCCAACTTAGCTAGTTAAGTGGGATTGGGAGGGGTGAAGTATTCTGTCTATTGTTATTTTCCCTCGTATATTCCGAAGTGTTCCCCCAATTTAGAGTGTTAAGATTATTGTGTTGTATATGTTATTTCTCAAATAAAGATCTTATTTCTTTCACCAAAATTCAGTTGTCTGCTGCAATTTCATTGCAGCCCCCAAATAATTCCAAGGTCTAGAACCAAGGGAGTGGGAGCGAACCGAACCGCTCATATGTCAGAGGCGAAGCTGACTCCAAACACCACCCCCTACACTCTCGATACTTCCTATCTGTGTTGAGTCTAATTTCTTGAATATTGCTGTCCTCAGAACTTTCTTTTCTGATGTTCTTGTTCTCTGTCAGTTTCTCTCCTCTTTCTCGTTCTTTTGCTGTGCATTTCAGTTAAGATGTATCTGTAGTCTGGTGATCCAAAAAGCCTTTGACAGTAGCTTGTGGGTAATGGGATCAGGATTTGAAAATATCCCAAATTTAGGCCTCAAAACTCTTCATGCATGTCCAAAGTAGTAAAATGAAAAAAAAAAATTATGTGACAAAAGGGTTTTGTGAATCTGTATGGTATTTCTGATGTACCAGTGACAGGTTGTTGTGTATTTTAGTACTGACCAAATAATATTTAACACTCTGGGCACTAAAATCACTGAAACATAGGGTCATTTTAACTTAACTTCTCCAGTGGGAAACTGAGAGGAGCGCCTGCCCATTTTACATCCTGTCATTTTACTTACTGCCAGTGGGAAGTAAACTTGGGCAGGACTTAAAACAGGCAGTGATCCAATCTGGTCAGCTTCCCGCTGGGCGGGTTTGGGTAAAATGAACCCTCTGGGACCTCAGATCTAACCCTTGGTGGGCTGAATATCCTTTTCAAGCTGATACACCTTTCTCATTTTGAACCTCCTTAGATACAATAGGGGCAATTGTCAACTTACCACTAGAGCATAAAACCAGCAATGTGGGTTGGGCGTCTGTTATAGAAACTGCTTGATTTTCCTTTCCATTGAAAGGAAAGGTTTTACATTCCAATTAGAAAAGTGGCCCCAATCAGTGTACTCTTTTTGGTGGGTACATTAACAAATTTGACTGTAAATTAAACAAAACTTCAAATGAAACTTAAACGAATCAAATTAAAATCGTGTTGTTCGAATTTATTATGCACTCCAGTCCCCGTGGCGCCCACCGGTCGCGGAAATACTCAAGCGTGCCGGCGGACACCGCGTGCACCATCTCCAGGCCCCAATCAGTGTAAGGGCGGCGATTCACTCAGTACATTTTGTTGAATACTATTCACTTTCTCCCGTGCTCACAAGAAATAGATCAGGCCTGCATTTTAACAATAAAATTCATCTTTCACCCACATCTGCTCTCAGTGAGTTTCATTATACCTGTAGTTATTTATTTTTTGGATTGTCAGTCTTGGTTGACTGCATATTTTTTTGTCATCATGTGTCAGCATCCCTGTGATCGGTCATATCTGCCTAAAGGAACCCCTCCCCCCACCACAGCAGGAGCATCTGCATGTTTAAAAATAGTGTTGGCCCTTGCTGGAATAAATCAGCAACTTTCTCAGCAAAGTAACAGATGCATTCAGTTAAATTAACCACTCTCTTTCATTTAGTTAACAGAAAGATACTTAAAAGAAATAATGATAGCCCCCAACTTATTTTAGAAGAAAGCTGCTTCCCTTTAACTCTTAAACCTGCCAAGTTATTTTAATAAGTTGTGCTTTCTTTTACTTCTGAAAGGAAATTGGCCAATGTTAAATGCTGTCCAGATTTTCAAAGTGAATGGTGTTGTTCAGGTGATTGCACAGAATTTTTCCTGGTTTAGCTTTGATTTCTGAGCCTATAGCATTTGTCAAGACAGATCCATCTTTACCAGTAGCGGGGAATACAAATGCATGCTTATCTCAAAATTAGCAGCCATCAGATACAGCGTGTCAGTATCTCTGCATTAGCAGGGAAAATTGTGAATCCACTAAAGCCCACCAACAATTAAATACACCAACCAGAACTAAAACACCAGGGGAGAAATTCCCTACCTTAGCGTGGCGTTAAGTGAAGAAAGTGGCAGCCACCATTCTTCCACCAGCTGGTGGCGGGTCAAGTGGCAGCATCCATTTTGGAAGTCCCGGTAACGCTGGCATTCGTAGATAGCGCCCTGTAAAAAAAAGGCGGAGTGGTGACGTCATTTGGTGTGCAACCCTAACTTAATGTCACCACTGCAAACTTCGACCCTAGCGCCGAGTTCAGTGCTGGATCCTAAGCTCGCCAGGCAAACCCAGTGTGCAAGCAGACTGACAGAGGCACTGTCAGCACCTCTTAAAGGGACACACACATCTTTCAGGTAAGTTTGCATTTAAACTTTTGGGCCTAGAAATTCAGTGGGCCTTGCACCCACTTAGCGCCTAAAGAGGTCTTCTGCGCCGGCGGGGTTGGTAGCGCGGAAATTGAGTGCAGCGTTAATGGCGGCAGTAGCCGGTAGCGCTGCGCCGGCACCGATGATGTCATCGGTGTGCGCAGCGCCCCGGTTCCGCCCCGATGCCGGCCCGACGCCCATATTCAGTTGCTGCCGCCTCTTCCGCAGCGGCCGCAAACAACATTCGTGAAACACGGCCTTCATGCAGCGTTAGTGGGGCGCATAAAGGTGGAGGTGCGGCCGGCCGCTTTTTCAGCGGCCGCCTGCCCGCACCTCCCTCCCCGGCCTCCTACACCACCCCCCCCGCGGCATTGGTGGCTGATTCCCGCGAGCCCGGCACTTCTCCGTGGTGCTGGGCTCATTTGCCGGCAGAATCCAGCGGCGATCTCACAGCTGCAGGCAGCTCCTCCTTAAGAGAAGGAGGAGGCCTACAGTACCCCAGCCTGCCACACCGCATCGGATGGCGCAGCAGCAGCTGGAGCACTGAAATTCACTTTCAGCGCCCCAAGCGGAGGCGAGCACACCCTGGAACAGTGCCCGGTTCCGACTTGGGGCGCTAAAAAGTGAATTTCTGGCAGGCGCAACGGGCTCCGGGCGCAGCGCAAACTTTTGGGCGCAACTGAGCTGGCGGGGCCATACCTAATTTCTAGGCCTTGGACTGGGTTTTTTGATTTTATTGAAGTAGTGGCTTGCTACAATAGATGTTAAAAGTTCTTTAAGTCTGTAGGAGTGCTGATGGATGCTTGCAAGGTCTCGGATGGTAACAGAAGGCCTCAGAAATGACAGAAAATGCTGCAAATACTCAGCAGGTCAGGCAACATCCGTGGAGAGAGAGAAACAGAGTTCACTTCTCAGGTCGAGATGCTGCCTGACCTGCTGAGTATTTCCAGCATTTTAGACTGTCATTTCAGATTTACAGCAGCCACTCACAGAGGGAAGAGGAAGACACAGAAGAGCAAGAAACACAAGAGGAAGATGAGGAGGAAGCAGAAGGAAGGATTCAAACCAAACAGCCCCTACCTGGCCGGGATATCCGGGATGGGATCATCTGCCTGCGATCCCAGTGACCACAACCCCAATTCCCCTTTCAACATTTGTCCCACACCTTACCTTCCCTCTGTTACTGACCATCACAGTGTCCTCTTGGTCACAATGCTGAAATAAAAGGCACCACAAATCAAACTTTCAAATCTCACTTTATACATCTATCCATCTAATATGACATCAAGAAATCAACTCATCACCCTTATGCATTCCCTTCATGACTGCCATGTGCCTTTGCCTAGCCTACTGATGTCATGCAATGCTACCCCAGTGGATGCAGCATGGCTGGTGGAAGGCTGCTGACTTTCAGTTAGGGGACACTGCAAGTGGCCTTGCAGGACGATTTCGAGGAGCTGGTGGCTAGGTGTGTCAAATCAATCTTCTTTTTCTTCTTCACTCTCCTCGTGCTCTTCTTGGCCAACCACTGGCTGGGCAGGCTGCATTTCTTGGGTGTGTGAAACGAGGAAGGTTGTGGTGAGGGGAGGGTGGGAAAGCAAGAGGTGCATGCCAGAAGGAGGATAATGTATGAGGATAGCAGGATCTTGTATCCTTTCAGCCCTGCCATTGGCCAAGGGCTCAGCCATGCCCCTGCCAAGAATGGCTTGCACGTCTCCTCCAAGGGGTTGAGGTGAGGCTAGGAATGGGAGATGTGCCTTGTGATTGATACAGATTGTTGGTAGGTAAGTGAATATGTGGGGGGTGGGGAGGGGTCAAGCATTGAGCAGAGTGAGGCTAGTGGTGCAGTTGGTAGGAGATGGCTTTTGAAGATTCATTCACTGACCTTGACCAGTGGTCTGAGGTCATGAAGCTTATTTGGGCACTGGAGCCAGGGGGTGGGGGTGAAACTGCTGGGAGTGATGGCCTCGGTGATGTGGTCCCACATTGTTCTTTCTGGAGGAACTCCTGGCCCCTGTAGGTAGAGGACCTCTCTTGCAGTGTTGACCCCCTGCACAAAGCTGGAGTGCTGCATGCTGGGTGCCCCTTCCCTGGCTTGCTGAGCCATTTGTGTTAGTGCTGAAGCACTTTTAACATTTTTTAGGTGTGGAAGACAATTCAACTTTAAGAGCTGATTGTAGTGTCCGTGTGTTGATAAAGACACTGAAGACAGGAGTTGGTTCATAAGTGTTTACTAAGCAAAGTCTGGGGGGGGTTCTAACGGATATACACAATATACAGGCTTATATAGCCCGAGTGGCCATTACCGGCATTACAGCACACCTGGGGCTCTTAAAGGCACATACACTACACTGATGACTGCCATTTGGGAATTATTTTTAATGTTTAGGTTTTCTTTTTGAAAGGCAGCAAAGGCTGAAAAATGCATTTTTTCACTTCATTTTAATTTTTATTAGTTCTGATTGCATTGCTCCTTTAATTCGTAGCCCTTTTAATTGCCCACAATTCATTGTGACTCTACAGCCTCGCTCGCAGAGGCTGTATGAATCTGCAACGCCGCTCCTGGATGGGAACTTCGGGTCGGAGGCCTCCACTAATGCCACCAGGTGGGTGTTATACTATAAGTTAGTGCTGGGCTACAATTCTCCAGCCCCCAGCATGAATTTTTGCCGGGTTAGCGCTGCGGCCATGAAACCGAGGCTGCGGTGAAATTGACAGATTTCTGTTGCTGTCCAATTTTTCCCCCCATTATTTCTTGTTTTATTAAAAGGCTCTCTTTGGTGCTGTGTTTAATCCATGAACAAGCGATGCATTTCTGGCACCCAAAATAATAACTTATAACATAAAATGACCACTGTAAAGTCCGCGCCTCAGTAATACACGGACTTCGGGAGAACAGTTTAACAGGTACTTTACTGAACAAGAGGCAGCTTGAAACTGAAACTACAGAAGCCTGCTAGGACCTTTTATACAGGGGTGGTCACTGCCGGTACTGCAGTCTAAGACCAGTTATTCCCTTAAAGGTACATACACAACAATTCCTCCCCTTTCAGATAAACAGTACATAACATTCATTTAACAACGAAATAATAACTAATTACAATTACAATTTCCTCAGTAATATATACATCAACTGAAATAGTCATTTATAAGTTCAGTCTTTGAGGAGGCTTCCTGATCCGGACTGGATAGCGCCTTTCTCGAGTATCCTGTTCTGGCGGTGGAGTCAATTCTGGCTCATTGTCATTGGTTGGTTCGTCAGCTTCCAATACCCCTGCTTCTGAGGTAGATGCAATCTGTACTTCGGGCTCATTACCAGGTGCACATGCTTGTGGTACAGGTTTGGCTTGTTCCTGTGACTCTAGAATCTGGTCAGCATGGCGTCTCACGATGCTCTCTCCAACGTCCACTGTGTACATTAGTGGTCCCTGCTGTGTGCATATCATTCCTGGCTGCCATTTTTCTGTTCGGTAGTCGCGGGCCAAGACTGGTTGCCCTATCTTGAAGCTCCTGGTTGGCTTCTCATTTATGTGCTGGAACTGCTTATCCTCAACATCTCGTCTTATGTTTGGTTTGAGCAAATCCAAGCGACATCTTAGTCTCCGGTTGAAAAACAGTACGGCTGGAGTTTGGTTGGTTACTGCATGTGTCACATTCCGGTAAGCAAACAGGAAGTTATCCACCTTGTGTTGCAGTGGTATGTCATCATTATACATTGCCTTTATGGCCTTTTTAAAGGTCTGAACAAACCTCTCAGCCAATCCATTTGTGGCTGGATGGTATGGGGCAGATGTGTAATGTTTCACCCCATTATTCTTCAGGAACCTCCGGAAATCCTCAGACACAAACTGTGGGCCATTGTCAGAACAGATCTGTTCTGGCAACCCATTCCTGGCAAAGATGGTCCTTAGGACTACAATAGTTTTCTCCGTGGTGGAGGACATTTTAATGACCTCTAGCCATTTCGAATGGGCGTCCACAGCGATTAAAAACATTGAGTCCATAAATGGACCAGCGAAATCAATGTGTACCCGTTGCCATGGAGATGAGGGCCACTCCCATGGATGTAGCGGGGCCTGTGGTGGAGCGTTTTGGACCTTCTGGCATCCTGTGCATCTCTTGGTCATATCCTCGATTCCTTTATCGATTCCCGGCCACCACACAAACGCCCTGGCTAGGCTCTTCATTTTTACCCCTCCCAGATGACCCTCGTGAAGCACATTGAGTACTCTATCTCTCAACTTGGGTGGGATTACCACTCGGGATCCACACATCAAGGTTCCCCGGCACACTGACAGCTGTTCCCTCCTTGGTGAGAATGCTGGCAGCAGTGAGTCGCCATATGCTGGCCATCCCTTCACCATCAAATCATAGACCCGAGAGAGTGTCGGGTCATTTCGGGTTTCCTTCTCAATACTTGCGTTTGTAACAGGCAAACATTCGACTATGGTCGCATGGAATATCTCCACCGGGTCCACTGCAGGTGCTTCTTCCGCCGTAGGCAACGGTAGGCGCGACAGCCCATCAGTGTTTCCATGTTGTTTCATACCTTTGTACTCTATGTCATACTGATGTGCCCCTAGAAAAAGTGACCATCTTTGCAGCCGTTGCGCCGTCATCACCGGAACGCCCTTCTTTGGGTTAAAAATTGAGACCAGGGGTTGAAGATCAGTCAGTAGGGTAAATTTCTGCCCGTGCAGATAGTGATTGAACTTCTTCACCCCCCACACCAGGCTGAGGGCCTCCCTGTCAATCTGGGCGTAGTTACGCTCGGCTGAGGTTAGCGAGCGCGATGCAAAGGCTATTGGCCTCTCTGAACCGTCACGGAATTTGTGTGACAGCACCGCTCCAATGCCGTAAGGTGACGCATCACATGCCAACCGAATCGGTAGTGTTGGGTTGTATTGGGCCAATACTTCTTTTGAAGTGATTTGGCATTTACATTCCTGAAAGGCACACTTACACTCATCACTCCATTTCCATGTTACACCAGTTTGAAGGAGGGCGTTCAGTGGGTGCAGAATTGTAGATAAATTCGGCAAGAACTTATGTTAGTAGTTCACAAACCCGAAGAACGACCTCAGTTGCGACACATTTTCTGGTGCTGGAGCCTTGACGACAGCCTCAATCTTGTCCGGCGACTTATGCAACCCTTCCTCATCAATCATGTGGCCACAATACGAGATTTGTCTCCTGAAGAACTCGCATTTGGGACGGTTGGCTCGTAGCCCATATTCCTGCAATCTCGTGAGCACCTGTTCCAGGTTGGCAAGGTGTTCATTGTCATTTTCGCCCGTAACCAGGGTGTCGTCCAAATAACACTGGGTCCCCGGGATCCCTTGCAGGACTTGTTCCATTGCCCTCTGCCAAATAGCCGGGGCCGATGCTACCCCAAATACCAGTCGATTGTACTGGTAAAGGCCTTTGTGAGTGTTTATCGTGAGGTATTTCCTAGATGCTTCTTCCACCTCCATTTGTAGATACGCTTGAGCCAGGTCAATCTTTGTAAAACGTTTCCCTCCAGATAGTGAGGCGAAAATATCTTCTATCCGCAGAAGCGGATACTGTACTGTGTGCAGGACTGGGTTCACAGTCACCTTGAAGTCCCCACAGATGCGAACCTTCCTTGGCTCCCCAGGTGTGCTGCTCAATGCTTTCTTCATTACAGGAATGATGGGTGTGGCCCGCTCGCTCCAGTCCACCTTAGACAGCAGCCCCGAAGGCTCCAGACTCTCCAGTTCAGCTTCCACAGCTGGGCGTATCGTGTATGGCACCGGTCTGGCCTTGAAAAATTTTGGGTTTGCGTTATCCTCAATCTTTATGGTTGCCTTTACTCCTTTTAGAGTCCCAAGTCCTTGTTGGAACACATCTTCTGCGTCAGATAGAATTTGTGACAGACGTCCAGGTGCGACGTCATCATCTTTTTTGTCAGTCACAGTTAGTGCCAGAATGGAATGCCAATCCAATTGTAGTCTTCGGATCCATTCACGTCCCAATAATGGTGGTCCTCCATCTCCTAGCATATACATGTATAGTTTCTTAGTTTCCTTTCCGTTATATTCAACTGGCACCCTTATTTTTCCTCTGGGGTAGACCTTTTGCCCCGTGTATGTCTTCAATACAATGGACGTGCCCTTTAAGGGTATCGTCGATTCATGACAGTTAGGGCTGATCCTGTGTCCAATTCCATCTTCACTGGGGACCCTGCTATCATGAGGGTGACCCAAATGGTTCGGTGATCTTCTTTTGCGATCACGTTGTGTAACTTTAAACAACTTAGTCGCCTGCTCCCGGAGTCCTTATCACTCTCCTGATCTTCTGAACTACTATCTGTCAGTTTCTTTACTTTCCTGTACTGTTCCTTAGTAGTTCTTGTCGTGTTGGTCTTCTTTCCCGACCTGCAGACTCTTGCTATATGTCCCATTTTCCCGCATTGCCTGCATATTTTGTCTTTAAACCAGCAGTCCTTCTGCTCATGGGTTGTTCTGCCGCAGCGATAGCACTTTTCAGCTCCATACGCCATTTCGTTAGTGCTGTATTCTTGTAGTTTCTGTTGTATTTCCGCAGCTCCCCGTGCTGCTGCTTCATAGGATACTGCCACGCTGAAAGCCTGTTCTGGCGTCAGGTCCTTTTTTGAAAGTAGTCGTTTCTGGGTTCCTTCACTCTGGAGCCCGCAGACAAACTTATCCCGTAAGGTGTCTGCCAGTCCTGCTCCGAACTGGCAGTGCTTCGATAACTTGCGTAGTTCCGTAAGATAGTCAGCATTGCTCTCATCTTTGTGCTGGTTTCTTTTATGGAACTTGAATCTTTCTGCTATCAGCAGTGGTGTAGGGCTTAGATGTTCCTGTAAGATATGAACAATCTCCTCAAAACTTTTCTCCATTGGTTTAGCTGGGGTAATTAAATTCCGCAATAGGCCGTACGTACTCGCACCCATCAGATTTAATAACACCGACGCCCTCTTTCCATCAGCCACCTCATTTGCCTTGCAGTACACTTCAATTCTTTCCACATACGTGGTCCAGTCTTCTACCTCGTTGTCGAAAGCAGTGATACTACCACTTTTCGGCATCTTGGGCGATTTAAAATGGTGCCTTCCGCGCTTTTGCTTCTTCCCCAATGCAATAAAATGGCGCCTCCCACACTTTTGCTTCTTCCCTTTACTGCCACGCTGCTCCTAGCATTCTACGGGGTAATGGCGGCGACCCGCAGCTTCGGCGCGTCTCGCTTTCCTTCCCCCCCGTTTAGTTTCTCTCCGCTGTCCTGTTCTCGAGCACCGACCGCGCCCTGTGCACTCCACCCTCTCTCTCGTTTTCTTTTCCCGGCCACGCTGCGCGGCCCGATTTGTAGAGCCGCACGATCGAGCTTGAGCCCGCCGCAGTCCAGAAGGGTCAGCGCGCTACCTGCTACCAGCATGATTCGCTGGAACCACAGTCTCTCCTGCAATTCTCCAAACACCGATGGATTCTTCGGGCGGTTGCCCTCGGTCGACGCCCGTTGCTCAGACTACGACCTTCCAGGACCTTCCTTTCAGGCGAGATCCCCGTGAGATGATGCCACACTGCAGGTGAGTTCGAACTTACTCGTTGCCACTGTAAAGTCCGCGCCTCAATAATACACGGACTTCGGGAGAACAGTTTAACAGGTACTTTACTGACCAAGAGGCAGCTTGAAACTGAAACTACAGAAGCCTGCTAGGGCCTTTTATACAGGGGTGGTCACTGCCGGTACTGCAGTCTAAGACCAGTTATTCCCTTAAAGGTACATACACAACAACCACATGCACACACAAGATTAAATGACCCTTTGTGCAAGTAATAAAATGGGCACAGGATCTAATGATACCTTTGTGTGGAAAGATATTTTACTCCACTGTGTTGTGTGATAAATGTGTGAGCAAGGAACATTAATGTTAGTGATGAAATTACAGTACAACAGGAGTATTCAAGTTGTTTTTTCTTAGGATCTTTAGGTACACATTACAGAGTTTTTGAGTCACATTCAACATTTAAATCAATGCTCCCATTAATTTGTATCTCTCAAGCTACAAGTATTAACAGGTCTTTGTGTTCTAATTGACACCAATTAGTCAACATGCCCAACAACAGGCCTCTTCAAATGACTAGGCCCACAAAATTCAAACATGTCAAACCAGTGAGTAAGAAATATAATAGCAAATAGGACTAGTTACCTGGGCTTCATAGGTCAAATTGGCAGGCTTTTGGGCTGCATGTGATCCTCGGGCCATTGTTTGGGGATTCCTGTAGTATATGAATACATACCAAGTTTTCCTGGGCCAGCCATAAAATAAATGCTTTCACCTCACACATTACAGTGCTGAAATGAAACAAACCATAATATTACTGCGATAAAGTTATTTTAATGTCTGGAATAATTTTATTACTCGAACGCTAACCCTATACAACTAAAATAAATTAGCTATAAAAATATATTTTAAAATTTTATGAGGTAAGAAATATTTATTTCTGCTTATCCTGTCTTCCCTTTTTCCTTCATCCTTTTATTTTTATTATTTTATCTTTAATTTCTAACTGTTATAGTTATTCTATAATTTTATACTTTTTTTTAAGAATTGCTTACATTTGTATGCCAGCTTTAGCAAAATAAAAAGTCTCATGACACTCCTCATAAGATAAAGGCTGACCAAACAGCGGAGGATGTAGGAGAGTTGGTTGAAGGTATTGTTGAAAAGATAGCATTTCAGGAGGTTTTTAAAGTCAAATAGGGAATAGTAAGTACCTTTAATCAAGTGCCTCCATGTCCTGAGTGCGGTATGAACAGAGTGCTGGAGTTGGGTGAGTGAGGGAGTCTTAACTGTTCTCTAAAAATCAAACTTTTGTTTGTTTCACATTTTTTGTTACTGTTTAAAATCCAAATTTCCCAGCCTTAAGCAGGGATAAACAGGGATATATAAGGCCTACAGTTCAGAGCAGCTGAAGGCAGTTAATTAGGGGAACTAGATTAAACTGGTTTCCCTGTAGCAGGGCTCAACCAGCTGCTTTGTTTCAGGGCCTATAAAAACAGGCTTTGCAGTGCAATTTGCAATGAGTGTGGTTTGAACAGAGTGCTGGAGTTGGGTGAGGGAGGGAGTCTTAACTGTTTTCTAAACATCAAACTTTTGTTTGTTTCACATTTACTGTTTAAAATCAAAATTTCACAGCCTTAAGCAGGGATATACAAGGCCTACAATTCAGAGCAGCTGAAGGCAGTTAATTAGGGAAACTAGATTAAACTGGTTTTCCTGTAGCAGGGCTCAGCCAGCTCCTTTGTTTCAGGGCCTATACAAACAGGCTTCGCAGTGCGATTTGCAAAGAGTGCGGTTTGAACAGAATGCTGGAGTTGGGTGAGTGAGGGAGTTAGGAGAGGAGTGGAAGGAGGAACTCCCTTGCTTCGCCTTTGCTTTTCCTAACTTTTCACCCTGTAGGAATTGGTTCTTACTTTACAACAAGGAAAGGGTCCGAGAGCGGGAGCAGTCAAACAGCAACAACAACTGCAAAACCACTAATGTGATGTCACAACCAGGGATGGAGCTTGTAGTGTATGTAACTGTTCTACCTTTAAGA
This sequence comes from Somniosus microcephalus, assembly GCF_052327205.1. NCBI lineage: Eukaryota > Metazoa > Chordata > Chondrichthyes > Squaliformes > Somniosidae > Somniosus > Somniosus microcephalus. Next base: position 75,472,130 of record NC_140988.1, on the reverse strand, counting down.
GAACTATTGTATGTAACCGTCCACCTTTAAGAGAACTATTTCAGGTGTGGCACTACTTTATCTTGGCTGCTGTATACTGTAATACCGACGGTGACCACACCGGTATATAAGTGCTGTGTCAGGATTTATTGGGCAGATTCGCCCTGACCTTCGAATAGTAAAGTCCTGTTAAAGTTACTCTTGTAGTCTGTGTATTAATTCGCCATAATACCTACAGACTTTACAGTGGCACGAGTTCGATCTTACCCTGCGGCAACAATACTTCCGAAGCAGTTAACGAGCATCGAGAAGAGGCACCCGCCCTCGTCGTTCCGCTGAGAGAAAACTCGAGTCTGCAGAGCAAGGAAGAAGGAAGAATTCAGACACGAAGCCTTCCATCAGCAACAGGCACTGATTGTCCCTTCTGCCACGGTGGTGAGTGAGCCGATCAGCACGAGAAGCAAGTCGGCCACGGTGACTGTGAGTAAAGGGAAAATAAAAAAAATAAACGGAGGATAAGGGCGGTGAACTCGACCACGGTCGGGGGAAAGGAGCCGGACAGAAGTCGGGCCCAGAGGCGCTGAGACTGGGGCAGCGTGGAGCACGGAAGCCGCGGTACAAGCGGGCTGGGAGACGCAACGGCGTCGTGAGACAGCTAGACCGCGACCGGCGAAAAAGGCCGGGCAGCTACCGAGGCCACGAGGTGCTGCGACCGGGATCGTAAGGCGCGGGAAGATATAAAAATAAATAAACCGCGGTGAACTCAGCCGCAGCCGGGGAGGAAAGCACCGGACTGCGAGAGGGCTGGGAGGCGCGATTGGAAGCCGCTGAGGGAGAGACAGAGCCCGAGCGAGCGGGAGAGACAGAGCCCGAGTGAGGGAGACTGAGCGAGATCCAGCCCAGTGGCTGAAACTGTTCGCCGTCAACGGGTTGTACCCAGCGCCGGTTGCCCTGCCGAGAAAAGGGAACAAGGAACGCACTGAAGCCGACGCGCAGGCTGCGAACCCCGAAAGCCAGCGGTCGTCGCCCGAGGGAAAAGCTTACCTCTCCCGCCAGGGGAAGAAATGCGGGAAGCCGCCAGTAGGCGGGGAAGAAGACAGAAGCGGGAAACCGCCATTTTGAAAGTGGGCGGGGAAAGAAGACAAGCACGGGAAAGCGCCATTTTGAAAAAGAAAAGTTAAAGAAATATTCGTTGTTGTTCTCAGGAAGCGTGTGAAGATGCCTAAGCGTAGTAACATCAACGGTTTCGATTCCGATGTGGAAGATTGGGCCATGTATGTAGAACGCATCGAGATATATTGTAAGGTCAATAAGTTAGCAAATTATGACAAAGCTCTAACCTTACTAAACTCAATGGGTGCGAAGACATACGGGTTATTGAAGCATCTTCTATCACCAGCTAAACCGGCGGATCAGTCTTTCGCTAATATTGTTGCTGTCCTGAAGGATCATTTTAACCCCGCACCGCTGATGTTAGCGGAACGATCAAAATTTTACGTGAGAACGCAACGAAAAGAGGAAAGCAACGCGGAGTACCTGGTTGAACTGCGTAGGCTAGCAAAATACTGTCAGTTTGGGGTAAATCTGACAGAGGCACTGAGAGACAAGTTCGTGTGCGGGATGTCGAAGGAAGGAACACAAAAACGACTGCTCGAAGAGAACGATCTTACACTTGATAAGGCTGTCCTTATTGCAGCATCGCACGAAGCCGCAGCGAGAGGCACAGCGGAAATGCAGCGGAAGACAGCGGTACTCAGTGTGGATCAAATGACTTCGGGTACAACGAAATGTTATCGTTGTGGGAAGACAACACACGACCAGAACCAATGCTGGTTTAAAAACCAGGAATGTAGAAAATGTGGCAAGCTTGGTCACATAGCTAAGGTATGCCGGTCAGGAAAGAAGACCAGCAATAATAAGTCACCGCAGAAGAAGTACAGAAAGGTACATAAGGTGACTGGGAAGAGTCCAGATGAACAGAATTCGGACTCAGACTCCAACAGCAAGGAACTGGGTAGTCTGAGGATTCACAATGTGAGTAAAGAAGCTGACCGACAAACTATCTGGGTCACACTACAGATTGCAAAAGTCCAAGTGAAGATGGAAGTGGACACCGGATCGGCATTGACGGTCATGAATAAGCAAGATTACAAAAAGTTATTCAAACATATTCCCCTACGGGATACGGAGATAGTATTGCAGACATACACGGGGCACAGAGTATACCCCATCGGAAAGATAGAAGTCAAGGTGAGATACAAGGACAAAGATCACCAAGGGATGGACATGTATGTGCTGCCCAAGGGAGGTCCACCACTTCTGGGACGGGAGTGGATCAGGAAAATAAAGATAGACTGGCGTTCACTAAACACAATGATGGTAGATTCCGGAAAGGAAGATGTCAAACCTGAACGGTTGTCCAGAATATTGGACGAAGCTAAAGAGGTATTGCAGCAAGGACTGGGAACACTGAGAGGAATTAAAGCAAAAATCAAGATTGCAGAACATGCAAGCCCAAAATTTTTCAAAGCCAGATCGGTACCTTACGCGATACGACCTGCTGTGGAGGCAGAATTGGAAGAGCTTGAACGTTCAGGGGTACTGTCTAAGGTGGACTGGAGTGAGGGGCCACGCCCATTGTGCCCGTCATGAAGTCTTCATCAAGTAACAAGCCAGGGGGACCGGGAAAGGTCCGCATCTGCGGAGACTTCAAGATCACAGTTAATCCGGTGCTTCACACGGTACAATACCCGCTCCCGCGGATTGAGGATATCTTTGCTTCATTGTCTGGCGGGAAACACTTCACCAAGATAGACCTGGCACAAGCATACTTACAAATGGAAGTCGAGGAAGAGTCGCGCCAGTATCTCACAATCAACACGCACAGAGGCTTGTATCGTTATAATAGACTGGTTTTTGGAGTAGCTTCGGCTCCAGCAATTTGGCAGAGGGCCATGGAGCAGGTCTTACAGGGTATTCCAAGCACGCAGTGTTACTTGGACGATATCCTGATTACGGGAGAAGACGAGGAGGAACACCTCACAAATTTGAAACTGGTGCTCACCAGGTTGAAGGAATATGGCCTTCGAGTTAATCGCCAGAAATGCGAGTTCTTCCAGAAACGGATCTCGTACTGCGGTCATGTCATTGACCAAGAGGGGCTGCACAAGTCACCTGACAAGATAGAAGCTGTCGTGAAGGCCCCCGCTCCGGAAAATGTATCACAGTTGAGATCGTTTCTGGGGTTGATTAACTATTACCACAAGTTTCTGCCAAATCTATCCACGGTGCTGCATCCGCTGAATGCTCTGTTGCGGAAAGAAGTACCATGGAAGTGGAGCGAGGACTGTAAGAAGGCCTTTCGCAGAAGCAAGGCGTTGATTACCTCTGAGGAAGTGTTGGCTCATTTCAACCCAACGTTACCTCTTCGTCTAGCTTGTGATGCTTCCCCTTATGGAATTGGAGCAGTACTTTCACACAAGTTACCAAATGGCTCGGAAAGGCCAGTCGCATTTGCGTCCCGATCATTGACCTCCGCTGAGCAAAATTATGCTCAGATAGATAGGGAGGCCCTCAGCCTTGTGTGGGGAGTAAAGAAATTCAATCATTACCTGCAGGGCAAGAAGTTCACATTACTGACAGACCACCAGCCGTTGGTGTCCATATTCAACCCTAACAAGGCCGTTTCCACTATGACAGCGCAAAGGCTACAGAGGTGGTCCGTGTTACTTGGGGCACACCAATATGACATCGAATACAAAAGGTCCAAACAGCATGGAAATGCTGATGGGTTATCGCGCCTACCGTTGCCAGTAGTAGAAGAGGCGGCTACAGTGGACCCGGTAGAGATGTTCCACTAATCCATAGTGGAATGTCTACCAGTAACAAATTCGATGATCGAAAATGAAACAAGAAATGACCCGACTCTCTCTCGAGTCTACGATTTAACAGTGGAGGGATGGCCAGCACATGGCAAACCAACGCTGCCCGCATTTTCGCAAAGGAAAGAACAGCTGTCAGTGTGCCGAGGAACCTTGATGTGTGGATCTAGAGTGGTGATTCCACCCAAACTTCAGCAGAAGGTGCTAAAGGAGCTTCACGAGAGGCATCTGGGTGGAGTGAAAATGAAGAACCTAGCAAGAGCGTTTGTGTGGTGGCCAGGTATTGATGGAGACATCGAAGAAATAACCAAGAGCTGTCTAGGATGCCAGAAGGTCCAAAACGCGCCACCACAAGCTCCTCTGCATCCATGGGAGTGGCCCTCATCTCCTTGGCAAAGGGTACACGTCGACTTTGCTGGTCCATTTATGGACTCAATGTCTCTAATCGCGGTGGATGCACACTCCAAGTGGCTGGAGGTAATAAAGATGTCCTCCACCACCACGGAAAAAACCATCACAGTATTAAGGACCATATTTGCCAGGAATGGGCTGCCGGAACAGATCTGTTCTGATAATGGACCGCAATTTGTGTCCGCAGAATTCAGGAAGTTCTTAAAAAGGAATGGGGTCAAGCACTACACGTCAGCCCCATACCATCCCGCCACCAATGGATTAGCTGAAAGGTTTGTCCAGACCTTCAAGAAGGCCATAAAGGCCATGGGTAATGAAGACATCAACCTACAACATAAGGTAGATAACTTCTTGTTGGCGTACAGGAATGCAACACATGCGGTCACAAACCAAACTCCCGCCATGATGTTTTTCAATAGAAGACTAAGATGCCGGCTGGATTTGATTAAGCCAAACGTCAGAAGGGACGTAGAGAACCGGCAATTTCAGGGCATGAATGAAAGGCCAACTAGATCCTTTCAGATAGGTCAACAAGTTTTGGCCCGGGACTACCGTACCGAGAAATGGCAGCCTGGAACTATTGGGAAAAGGCTAGGGCCGCTGATGTATACCGTGGACATTGGTGACAGCATAATAAGGCGCCATGTTGACCAGATCATAGGGTCATCCACAAAGGACCAACCTACTCCACAACCTTACACGGCTAATGTTGAAGCAGAGATACCCAGAGCACCTACCTCCGATCTGGTAATACTGGAATCAGATGAACCTGACACTGTCCTTCAAGCCGAATCGACCTTGCCAGAAGAACCTACTACCCCGCCGAAAACTACTACACCACCGAGGCGTTATCCGGACAGAGTCAGGAAGCCTCCAGAGAGACTGAATCTGTGAACTGTTTTGCATAAGTTGTATATATGTTATGATGTTATGTTAATGGGGAATAAGTATGTTGTAAGCTAAAAAGGGAGGATTGTAGTGTATGTAACTGTTCTACCTTTAAGAGAACTATTGTATGTAACCGTCCACCTTTAAGAGAACTATTTTAGGTGTGGCACTACTTTATCTTGGCTGCTGTATACTATAATACCGACGGTGACCACACCGGTATATAAGTGCTGTGTCAGGATTTATTGGGCAGATTCGCCCTGACCTTCGAATAGTAAAGTCCTGTTAAAGTTACTCTTGTAGTCTGTGTATTAATTCGCCATAACACCTACAGACTTTACAGAGCTGATTGGTAAGTAGGACCTGGTGAGTATTTCTACAGTCCAGTCGTTAAAGTAAAAGTAAGGTCTCTAGTTTAGAATAAGCAGTGTGTAAAGTGAAGTAAGGTCCCGAGTATATTTAATCTTTAATTTAGAGGAAGTAAAGGGAGTAAATTAAGGGTAGGGCAGCTTGGCAGCATGGTGTGCTCCTCCTGTGCTATGTGGAAAGTCAGGGACACTTTTGGTGTCCAGGGCGAACACGTGTGCAGAAAGTGTCTCCAGCTGCAGCTACTCGAAATCCGCATTTCAGAGCTGGAGCTGTGGCTGGAGTCACTGTGCAGCATCCGCGAGGCTGAGAGCTACGTGTAAAGCACGTTTAACGAGGTGGTCACACCGCAGGTAAAGCGTGCACAGGCAGAAAGGGAACGGGTGACCACTAGACAGAGTAAAAAAACTAGGAACGTAGTGCAGGTGTCCCCTGGGTCCATCTCCCTCTCCAACAGATTTTCCATTTTGGATACTGCTGGGGGAGATGGTTTCTCAAGGGAATGTAACAAGAGCCAAGTCCGTGGCACTACAAGTGGATCAGCTGCACAGGAGGGGAGGAAAATGAATCGGGGAGCAATAGTGATAGAGATTCTATCGTAAGGGGAACAGATAGATGTTTCTGTGGCCGCAGGTGTGACACCAGGATGGTATGTTGCCTCCCTGGTGCCAGGGTCAAGGATGTCACTGAGTGGCTGCAGGACATTCTGAAGGGGGAGGGTGAACAGACAGAGGTCGTTGTCCATATCGATGCCAACGACATAGGTACAAAGAGGGACGAGGTCCTGCAAGCAGAATATAGGGAGCTAGAAAATAAATTAAAAAGCAGGACCTCAAAGGTAGTAATTGTAGTGTCCGAGGATCAATAATACTCAGTGTGATGAAATATTCCATTCATCACTGCCTGTGACTGGTCGGCTTCAGTGTCATTTCCCTTCCCCCAGTCCTCATTGTATTGTTTATTGGAATGTGCTGGAATGTGCTGTGTGTAGGGCTCCGCCCATACCTGGCCCCTTTTGTAAGCTAGCTCAGTCTGGCCTCAGTCTCCAGAAGGAAGATACCTCTCTCTCTTATGTGTTACTTTCTAAATTAATAAAAGCCTTGTTTTGTTTCGCTAACATCGAGTCTCGGAATTATTGAGGCACATCAATTTTATTAACTTATTTTTCAACACTATGGATCAACTCCTGAAACCCGAACGTTTGGATTTGGATCAACATGCTCCGGACGCATCAGCACGCTTCGGACACTGGTTTGAGTGTATGGAATTCTTCCTGGACAATTCCGCAGCCGTCAAAGACGCTACGGACGCTGCGAGGATGAGACTCGGAATTCTGCGGAATTGGGTAAGCCACCGGGTTTACCCCCTCATCCAAGACGCCGATACGTACCTGGCCGCCTGCGACATCTTAAAGGCGCATTACCAGCAGCCTACGAATGAGGTGTATGCTAGGCATCTGCTCGCTACTCGCGCACAGCGACCTGGGGAATCGGTGGAGGAGTTCCTAAGCACCCTGAAAATGCTTTGCAAAGACTGCAAGTGCCGAGATGTAAAAGCCGCAGTGTACACTGACGAGCTTGTTTGCGATGCCTTTATCACAGGCCTCAGCTCCACTTACATCCGGCAAAGACTGCTGGAAAAAACGGGGTTGGACCTGAAACAGGCTGCGGACACCGCGCGATCCCTGGATGTGGCCCAGAGAAACTCGGACGCCTACTCTTCAGCCCGCGCCGTCCACGCCGCCACGTGTGCACCGAGGGCGCCGCCATCTTGGAAGGCATCTTCCCCGCCCGGCAGCCCGACACCGGCGGGGCCCCGCTCTCCCCCCAGAAGCCCTATGACAGTCGCGACGCGTCAGGGACCCAACTGCTACTTCTGCGGGCAGCCAAAACACACCAGAAACCTGTGCCCGGCGAAAGGCACCACCTGCTTTAAGTGCGGTAAGAAGGGGCACTTCGGGAAGGTGTGCAGAGGGAACCCCGCCGGAAAACCAACCGCCAGAAAACCCGCCACCGCCGTGGGAGCGGCCATCTTGGACGCCATCTTGCCCGACCTCGTGGGGTCCGCCATCTTATGAGCAGACAGCGTGGACGCCATCTTGTATCGATCAGGGCCCTACAGTGGCATCGGTCACAGTGGACCAGACCAGGCCGCACCCGCTATCCAAATCAATGGTGGACATCGAGGTAAACGGGTGCCGGGTTAAATGTTTAATTGACAGTGGAAGCACGGAGAGCTTTATCCACCCTGAACTGGCACAGCAACTCTCCCTAAAGGTGGTCCCTGCCCAGGGTACCATCTCTATGGCTGATAAAACCCAGACATCGACCATTCTGGGTTACTGCATGGTACAATTGGGCGTTAACGGAACTGTATACGATAATTTTAAAGTATTAATCATGAAGAACCTATGTGCGAGCGTGATCTTGGGCCTGGATTTCCAGTGCAACCACCAAAGCATCACGCTCAAGTACGGTGGGTCCCAGCCGCCCCTCACAGTGTGCGGTCTGGCTACCCTGAAGGTAAAGCCGCCTTCGCTATTCGTGAACCGTACCCCTAACTGCCGGCCAATAGCGACCAAAAGCAGGAGGTACAGCTGGGAGGACAGGCGGTTTATCGCGACCGAGGTAGACAGGCTCCTGAAAGAGCGCATTATTGAACACAGCAACAGCCCGTGGCGCGCCCAAGTGGTAGTGGTAAGGGGTAGCGAGAAGAAACGGATGGTGATCGACTATAGTCAAACGATCAACAGGTACACCCAACTAGACGCCTACCCGCTACCCCGCATATCAGAAATGGTGAACCAAATCGCCCAATACCAGGTGTTCTCCACCATCGACCTCAAGTCAGCGTACCACCAGCTCCCTATCAGACCAGAGGACCGCCCGTACACCGCCTTCGAGGCGAACGGACGCCTCTGCCAGTTCCTCAGAGTCCCCTTTGGGGTGACGAATGGGGTCTCGGTCTTTCAGAGGGAGATGGACCGCATGGTCGATGACCACCACTTGCAGGCAACCTTCCCCTACCTCGACAACGTCACCATCTGCGGCCACAATCAGCAGGATCACGACTCGAACCTCGAGAGGTTCCTGGAAACCGCACAAAAACTCAACCTCACCTACAACGAGGACAAGTGCGTTTTCAACACCACGCGCCTCTGCATACTAGGCAGCGTGGTGGAGAATGGGGAAATCGGACCAGACCCCGACCGATTGCGCCCCCTACAGGAGCTGCCCCTGCCCAACACTCCCAAAGCCCTGAAAAGGTGCCTGGGGTTATTTTCTTATTATTCCCAATGGGTCCCCAACTACTCCGACAAAGCCCGCCCCCTCTTGAAAGCATCTTCTTTTCCGCTCTCTGCTGAGGCCCACGCCGCCTTCAAAAGCATTAAGCAAGATATTGAGCGGGCCACGCTACAGGCAGTGGACGAGAACACTCCATTTCAAGTGGAAAGTGATGCGTCTGACTTCGCCTTGGCGGCCACCCTCAACCAGGCGGGGCGGCCCGTAGCTTTCTTCTCGAGGACCCTCCAAGGGCCCGAGATCAGACACTCCTCCGTGGAAAAGGAGGCCCAAGCCATCGTGGAGGCAGTGCGCCACTGGCGCCACTACCTAGCCGGCAAACGCTTCACCCTACTTACCGACCAGCGGTCGGTAGCGTTTATGTTCAATAATAAACAGAGGGGGAAGATTAAAAATGATAAGATTCTTAGGTGGCGGATCGAGCTCTCCACCTTCGAGTACGACATCATTTACCGGCCAGGGGCCCTTAACGAATCCCCTGACGCTCTCTCACGAGGGATGTGTGCCAGCGCCACCGGGGATCGGCTACAGACCCTCCACAACGACCTCTGCCACCCAGGGGTCACGCAGCTGTTCCACTTCATAAAGTCCCGTAACTTACCCTACTCGATTGAGGAAGTTCGGTCTCTGACCAGGAACTGCCGCACTTGCGCTGAGTGCAAGCCTCGGTTCTACCGCCCAGATAGAGCCCACTTAATCAAAGCTACACGGCCCTTTGAGCGGCTCAGCTTAGATTTCAAGGGCCCCCTCCCGTCCGTCGACCGCAATGTTTACTTCCTGAACATCGTGGACGAATACTCCCGGTTCCCATTCGCCTTCCCCTGCCCAGACATGACCAGCGCCACGGCCATTAAATGCCTCAACAGCCTGTTCTGCCTGTTCGGTATGCCGAGCTACATCCATACGGATAGGGTGGCGTCCTTCATGAGTGAAGAGCTACACCAGTACATGCTGTCCAAGGGGATCGCCACGAGCCGTACCACCAGCTACAACCCCCGGGGTAACGGCCAAGTGGAGCGAGAGAACGGGACAGTATGGAAAGCAGTCACTCTAGCTCTAAGGACCAAGGGCCTCCCTATCTCCCGCTGGCAGGAAGTCCTCTCGGATGTGCTCCATTCGATACGGTTGCTATTGTGTACGGCCACTAAAGCCACGCCTCATGAACGAATGTTTGTATTTCCCCGGAAATCCACCTCCGGCGTATCCATGCCGTCATGGCTCTCCACCCCAGGTCTGGTACTCGTGCGAAGGCATGTGAGGGGCCACAAGACGGACCCTCTCGTGGAGCCAGTACACCTACTCCACGCCAACCCCCAATACGCATATGTCCGGCACGCCGACGGAAGGGAGGACACCGTGTTGATAAAAGACGTCGCCCCAGCCGGCATCGACAACAACCACGGCAATAGCAGCAACAACGATCACAGCAACTCTTACCCACCCACTACTCTTTCATCACCCCCGGAAGAACATCGACCAACGGCACCCCCACCAACTACCCCTTCAACAACCCTGGCGGCACCCCCGGCAGAGACCCAGGAGACTACCGGGGACACCCAGCCGACACCCGCGGCACCACAACAGCCACGTCGGTCGCAGAGGACTATCAAACCCCCGAACAGACTAAATCTATAGAAGGGGTGAATGTGATGAAATATTCCATTCATCACTGCCTGTGACTGTGGTCGGTTTCAGTGTCATTTCCCTTCCCCCAGTCCTCATTGTATTGTTTATTGGAATGTGCTGTGTGTGTAGGGCTCCGCCCATACCTGGCCCCTTTTGTAAGCTAGCTCAGTCTGGCCTCAGTCTCCAGAAGGAAGATACCTCTCTCTCTTACGTGTTACTTTCTAAGTTAATAAAAGCCTTGTTTTGTTTCGCTAACATCGAGTCTCGGAATTATTGAGGCACATCACTCAGACTGCAGGACAACAATAAAACAGGTATTTACTGAACAGAGTAATTCAAGACTGAAGTACAGAAGCCTGCTATGGCTTTATATACAGGGGTGGTCACTGCCGGTACTGCAGTATAGAATCAGTTCTTCTCCAAGGTACATACACAACAATTCCTCCCCTTTCAGATAAACAGTACATAACATTCAGTTAACAACTAAATAATAACTAATTACAATTACAATTTTCTCTGTACTATATACATCAACTGAAATAATCATTTATAAGTTCAGTCTTTGAGGAGGCTTCCTGATCCTGACTGGATAACGCCTTTCTCGAGTATCCTGTTCTTGCGGCGGAGTTGATTCTGGCTCATTGTCATTGGTTGGTTCGTCAGCTTCCAATACCACTGCTTCTGAGGTAGACGCAATCTGTACTTCGGGTTGATTACCAGGTGCACCTGCTCGTGGTATGGGTTTGGCTTGTTCCTGTGACTCTAGAATCTGGTCAGCATGGCGTCTCACGATGCTCCCTCCAACGTCCACTGTGTACATTAGTGGTCCCTGCTGTGTGCATATCGTTCCTGGCTGCCATTTTTCTGTTCGGTAGTCGCGGGCCAAGACTGGTTGCCCTATCTTGAAGCTCCTGGTTGGCTTCTCATTTATGTGCTGGAACTGCTTATCCTCAACATCGCGTCTTATGTTTGGTTTGAGCAAATCCAGGCGACATCTTAGCCTTCGGTTGAAGAAAATTATGGCTGGAGCTTGGTTGGTGACTGCATGTGTCGCATTCCGGTAAGCAAACAAGAAATTATCCACCTTGTGTTGTAGTGGTATGTCGTCATCATGCATTGCCTTTATTGCCTTTTTAAAGGTCTAAACAAACCTCTCAGCCAATCCATTTGTGGCTGGATGGTATGGGGCAGATGTGTAATGTTTCACCCCATTATTCCTCAGAAACCTCCGGAAATCCTCGGACACAAACTGTGGCCCATTGTCGGAGCAAATCTGTTCTGGCAAGCCATTCCTGGCGAAGATGGTCTGTAGGGCTGCAATAGTTTTCTCCGTGGTGGTGGAGGACATTTTGATGACCTCTTGCCATTTTGAATGGGCGTCCACAGCGATTAGGAACATTGAGTCCATAAATGGACCAGCAAAATCAATGTGTACCCGTTGCCATGGAGATGAGGGCCACTCCCATGGATGTAGTGGGGCCTGTGGTGGAGCGTTTTGGACCTTCTGGCATCCTGTGCATCTCTTGGTCATATCCTCGATTTCTTTATCGATTCCCGGCCACCACACAAACGCCCTGGCTAGGCTCTTCATTTTTACCCCTCCCAGATGACCCTCATGAAGCTCATTGAGCACTCTATCTCTCAACTTGGGTGGAATTACCACTCGGGATCCACACATCAAGGTACCCCGGCACACTGACAGCTGTTCTCTCCTTGGCGAGAATGCTGATAACAGTGAGTCGCCATGTGCTGGCCATCCCTTCACTGTCAAATCATAGACTCGAGAGAGTGTCAGGTCATTTCGGGTTTCCTTCTCTATACTTGAGTTTGTAACAGGTAGACATTCGACTATGGTCACATGGAATATCTCAACAGGGTCCACTGCAGGTGCTTCCTCTACCGTAGGCAACGGTAGGCGCGACAGCCCATCAGCGTTTCCATGTTGTTTCATACCTTTGTACTCTATGTCATACTGATGTGCCCCTAGAAAAAGTGACCATCTTTGCAGCCGTTGCGCCGTCATCACCGGAACGCCCTTCTTTTAGTTAAAAATGGAGACCGGGGTTGATGATCAGTCAGTAGGGTGAATTTCTGCCCGTGCAGATAGTGATTGAACATCTTCACCCCCCACACCAGGCTGAGGGCCTCCCATGTCAATCTGGGCGTAGTTACGCTCGGCTGAGGTTAACGAGCACGACGCAAAGGCTATTGGCCTCTCTGAACCGTCAAGGAATTTGTGTGACAGCACCGCTCCGATGTCGTAGGGAGACGCATCACATGCTAACCGAATCGGTAGTGTTGGATTGTAGTGGGCCAATACTTCTTTTGAAGTGATTAGGCATTTACATTTCTGAAAGGCACGCTTACACTCATCACTCCATTTCCATGTTACTCCAATTTGCAGTAGGGCGTTCAGTGGGTGCAGAATTGTAGATAAATTCGGCAAGAATTTATGGTAGTAGCTCACCAACCCGAGGAACGACCTCAGTTGCGACACATTTTCCGGGGCTGGAGCCTTGACTACAGCCTCAATCTTGTCCGGCGACTTATGCAACCCTTCCTCATCAATCATGTGGCCACAATACGAGATTTGTCTCCTGAAGAACTCGCATTTGGGGCGGTTGGCTCGTAGCCCATATTCCTGTAATCTCGTGAGCACCTGCTCCAGGTTGGCAAGGTGTTCACTGTCATTTTCGCCCGTAACCAGGATGTCGCCCAAATAACACTGGGTCCCCGGGATCCCTTGCAGGACTTGTTCCATTGCCCTCTGCCAAATAGCCGGGGCTGATGCTACCCCGAATACCAGTCGATTGTACTGGTAAAGGCCTTTGTGAGTGTTTATCGTGAGTTATTTCCTAGATGCTTCTTCCACCTCCATTTGTAGATACGCTTGGGCCAGATCAATCTTTGTAAAGCGTTTCCCTCCAGATAGTGAGGCGAAAATATCTTCTATCCGTGGAAGTGGATATTGTACTGTGTGCAGGACTGGGTTCACAGTTACCTTGAAGTCCCCACAGATGCGAATCTTCTTCGGTTCCCCAGGCTTGCTTCATTACAGGAACAATGGGTGTGGCCCACTCGCTCCAGTCCACCTTGGACAGCACACCCGAACGCTCCAGACTCTCCAGCTCTGCTTCAACGGCTGGGCGGCTCGTGTAAGGTACAGGTCTGGCCTTAAAAAATTTTGGGTTTGCGTTATCTTCGATTTTTACCATTGCCGTTACTCCTTTTAGAGTCCCAAGTCCTTGTTGGAACACCTCTTTCGCGTCAGTTAGAATTTTTGACAGTCATCATTTTTATCAGTCACAGTTAGCGCCTGAATGGAATGCCAATCCAATTGTATTTTTCGGATCCATTCACGTCCCAATAGTGGTGGTCCTCCATCCGGTAGTATATAGATACAGTTTCTGTGTTTCCTTGCCGTTGTATTCAACTGGCACCCTTATTTTTCCTCTGGGGTAGACTTTTTGCCCCGTGTATGTCTTCAATACAATGGACGTGTCCTTCAAGGGTATGTGTGAGAATAGCCGCTCATAGTCTCGTCAATTCATGACAGTTAGGGCTGATCCTGTATCCAATTCCATCTTTACTTGGGACCCTGCTATCATGAGGGTGACCCAAATAGTTCGGTGATCCTCCTTTGCGATCACGTTGTGTAACTTTAGACAACTTAGTCTCCTGCTCCTGGAGTCATTATCACTCTCCTGATCTTCCGAACTACTGTCTGTCATTTTTTTTTACTTTCTTGTACTTTTCCTTAGTAGTTCTTGTAGTGTTGGTTTTCTTTCCCGACCTGCAGACTCTTGCTATATGTCCCATTTTCCCGCATTGCCTGCATACTTTGTCCTTAAACCAGCAGTCCTTCTGATCATGGGTTGTTCTGCCGCAGCGATAGCACTTTTCTGCTCCATACGCCATTTCGTTAGCACTGTATTCTTGTGGTTTCTGTTGTATTTCCACAGCTCCCTGTGCTGCTGCTTCATAGGATACTGCCATGCTGAAAGCCTGTTCTAGCGTCAGGTCCTTTTCCGAAAGTAGCCGTTTCTGGGTTCCTTCACTCTGGAGCCCGCAGACAAACTTATCCCATAAGGTGTCTGCCAGTCCTGCTCCGAACTGGCAGTGCTTCGATAACTTGCGTAGTTCCGTAAGATAGTCAGCATTGTTCTCATCTTTGTGCTGGTTTCTTTTATGGAACTTGAATCTTTCTGCTATCAGCAGCGGTGTAGGGATTAGGTGTTCCTGTAAGTTATCAACAATCTCTTCAAAACTTTTCTCCATTGGTTTAGCTGGGGTAATTAAATTCTGCAATAGGCCATACGTTCTCGCACCCATCAAATTTAATAATACCGACGCCCTCTTTCCATTGGCCACCTCATTGGCATTGCAGTACACTTCAATTCTTTCCACATACGTGGTCCAGTCTTCTACCTCGTTGTCGAAAGCAGTGATACTGCCACTCTTGGGTGATTTAAAATGGCGCCTCCCGTGCTTTTTCTTCTTCCCCAATGTAATAAAATGGCACCTCCCGCGCTTTTCCTTCTTCCCCAATGGAATAAAATGGCGCCTCCTACGCTTTTCCTTCTTCCCCTTGCTGCCACGCTGCTCCTAGCGTTCTACAGGGTAATGGCAGCGACCCGCGGCTTCGGCGCGTCTCACTTTTCCTTCCCCGTGTTCTATCCTCTCCACGCTGCCCTGTTCTTGAGCACCGACCGCACCCTGTGCGCTCCACCCTCTCTCTCTCTTCCTCCCGACGACGCTGCACGGCCCCTTTGCAAAGCCGCTCGATCGAGCCCGAGCCCGCCGCAGTCCGGAAGGGTCAGCGCACTACCTGCTACCAGCACGACTTGCTGGAACACCTCGACTGGGGAGCCAGGCCCAGCTCCCCACAGCCTCCCCTGCAACTCTCCGATGGATCCCTGGGCGGTTGCCTGTGGTCGACACCCGCCGTTCTGACTTCGACCGCCAAGTAGCTTCTCTTCAGGGAAAAGATCCCCGTGAGGTGATGCAGTACTGCAGGTGAGTTCAAACCTGCCCGTCGCCAGTGTAGTGTCCGAGGATCAATAATACTCAGACTGCAGGAGAACAATAAAACAAGTATTTACTGAACAGAGTAATTCAAGACTGAAGTACAGAAGCCTGCTATGGCTTTATATACAGGGGTGGTCACTGCCGGTACTGCAGTATAGAATCAGTTCTTCTCTTAAAGGTACATACACAACAGTAATCTCAGGATTACTCCCAGTGCCACATGCTAGCGAGAGCAGAAATAGGAGAATAGACCAGATGAATGCGTGGCTGGAGAGATGGTGTAGAGGGAGGGATTTAATTCCTGAGGCATTGTGACCGATTCTGGGGAAGGTGGGACCTGTACAAGCTGGACGGATTACACCTCGGCAGAACCGGGACCAATATCCTCACCGGGAGGTTTGCTAGTGCTGATGGGAAGGATTTAAACTAGTTTGTCAGGGGGCTGGGAACCAAAATCTGGGCCCAGAACGGTGAGAAACAAAGCTGGAAGTGCAAGTTAGAAAAGTCGTCAGCAAAACTAGTAGGGAGCAGGAACAAAGGCCAACAGTAAAGGGGGTCAAAGTGCAGAAAAATATTAAACAGGCAAAGTTGAAAGCACTTTATCTAAATGCATGTAGCATTCGCAACAAGGTGGATGAATTAATTGCACTAATAGGAGTAAATGGGTATGATGTAATTGCCATTACAGAGACATGGTTGCAGGGTAACCAAAGCTGGGAACTGAATGCTCCAGGGTACTCAACATTTAGGAAGGACAGACAAAAAGGAAAAGGAGGTGGCGTAGCGCTGTTAATAAGGTATGAGATCGGTACAGTAGAGATAAAAGATCTTGGCTCGGCAGATCGTGATGTAGAACTGGAATCGGTTTAGGTGGAGCTAAGAAACCGCAAAGGGCGGAAAACATTGGTGGGAGTTGTGCATAGGCCACCAAACAGTAGTGGTAATGTAGGGCACAGTATCAATCAAGAAATTAGAAGTGCATGTAACAAAGGCAATATGGTAATCATGGGGGACTTTAATCTACATATTGACTGGGCAAATCAAATTATCATTAATGGTGTGGAGGACGAATTCTTAGAATGCATGTGATATGGTTTCCTGGATCAGTATGTGGAGGAACAAACCAGGGAACAGACTATTCTGGATCTGGTACTGTGTAATGAGAAAGGGCTAATCAATAATCTTGTGGTAAAGGGGCCTTTAGGGACAAGTGACCATAATATGATTGAATTTTGCATTAAGTTTGGGAGTGATGTAGTCCAATCTGAAACTAAGCTCTTCAATCGAAACAGAGGCAACTACAAGGGTATGAGGGACAAATTGGCCATGGTAGTTTGGGAGACTACACTAAAAGGTATGAAGGTGGCCACAAAATGGCTAACATTCAAGGAAATAATGCATAATTTGCAACAAACATATATTCTTCTACGGCATAAAAACCCAAAAGGAAAAGTGATCCAACCATGGCTAACAAAAGAAATTAAATCTAGTATTAAGTCAAAGCAGGAGGCTTATAAAGTTGCCAGAAAAAGCGGTCAGCCTAAGGATTGAGATCTTTAGAAATCAGCACAAACTAGCGAAAAATATAAAAACAGATTGTAAAAGCTTCTCTAGGTATAGGAAAAGACTGGCAAAGGTAAATGTAGGTCCTTTACAATCAGAGACGGGAGAATTTATAATGGGGAATGAGGAAATGGCAGCGAAATTAAATAAATACTTTGGGCAGGATTTTCATTGGGCTGTGGAGGCGGGATTGGAGGCATGTGGGGGGTTAAAATCCTGAAATCGGGGGGGCACGAACCCATCCCGCCCCCAACCCGCCTCCATGCCAATTTCAAAGGAGGTGGGTACCCGACCCGCACTGGGACCCGCCTCCCCGAGGTGGGAAGGGGATTAGTGCCAATTAACTCCCTGTTAACAGGTAGTTAACAGGCAGTTTTTAGCCTATTACCTATTTTCATTCTTGAACTGTAGGATTCCCAACAGCTCCAAACCATGCCAAGTTAGCGAGGCAGGCTAAAGGGCTTGGAGGAGTCGAGATGTCCGGTGTTCAGGTGAGTGATGGGTGCATGAGTACAGAGGTAATTGTGTTTGATGTGTGTAAAGTGTTTAAAGAAGTTTAATACCTTTACAGCCTTCCTTCCTTCAGGTCTCGGGAGTCCCTCATCTCACCGGCACAGAAAGCAGAATGGCCGCGATGTGTCAAAAATTGCAGCATTCAGTTTTCTGTTCAGGAGAGATCATCCTGAGAGGAAGGAATTAACTTGGAGTACAGATTGTCAGTGTTTGACAGCTTCAAACAGCTGTCAAACGCTGATATTTCATCTGTCGAAACGTCTCAACAGTTGAAATATCAATCTGTGACATCACCTGTTGCCGAGTGGCCCTTAATTGGCCTGCTGAGCCCGCTGGGCGGGCTCAACAAGGTCAATCAAGTTAAAATCGCGTGGGTTGGCTACAACTTGATGGAGGCGGGATTACAACCCTGAAAGTGGTAGTCCCGCCTCCTCAGTGAAAATCCAGCCCTTTGTTTCTGTCTTCATGGAGGAAGACACAAAAAACCTCCCAGAAATACGAGAAAACCAAGGGTGTGGCAAGAATTAGGAACTTAAAGAAATTATTATTAGTAAAAAAAACAGTACTAGCAAAATCAATGGGACTAAAAGTTGATAAATCCCAAGGACCGGATGACCTACATCCTAGGGTTTTGAAACAAGTGGCCATTGGGATGGTGGATGCATTGGTTGTCACCTTCAAAAATTCTATAGATTCTTGAACGGTTCCTGCAGATTGGAGGATAGCAAATGTAACCCCGCTATTTAAGAAAGGAGGGAGAGAGAAAACGGGGAACTACAGACCTGTTAGCCTCACATCAGTAGTTGGGAAAATGCTGGAATCAATTATAAAGGATGCAATAACTGGGCACTTAGAAACTAATAGTAAGATTGGGCAGAGTCAACATGGATTTATGAAAGGGAAGTCCTGTTTGATAAACCTATTGGAGTTCTTTGAGGATGTAACTAGTGGAGTAGACAAAGGGGAACCAGTAGGTGTGGTGTATTTGGATTTTCAGAAGGCCTTCGATAAGGTCCAACACAAGAGGTTGGTGAACAAAATTAGGGCACATGGAATTGGGGGTAATATACTAGCATGGATTGAGAATTGGTTAACAGACAGAAAACAAAGAGTAGGGATAAACGGGTCTTTTTCAGGATGGCAGGCTGTGACAAGTGGGATACCGCAAGGATCGGTGCTTGGGCCCCAGCTATTCACAATCTATATCAATGATTTGGATTAGGGGACTAAATGTAATATTTCCAAATTTGCTAATGATACAACGCTCGGTGGCAGATGTGAAGAGGCTTCAAGGGGATCTCGACAGGCTCAGTGAGTGGGCGAGAACATGGCAGATGGAATATAATGTGGATAAATGTGAAGTTCTCCACTTTGTTAGAAAAAACAGAAGGGCAGCGTATTTCCTAAATGGTGAAAGATTGGGGAATGCAGATGCTCAAAGGGACCTGGGTGTCCTTGTACATGAGTCACTGAAAGTGAATGTGCAGGTGCAGCAAGCCATTAGGAAGGCAAATGGTATGCTGGCCTTCATTACAAGAGGATTTGCATACAGGAGTAAAGAAGACTTACTCCAATTATATAGGGCCTTGGTGAGACCACATCTGGAGTACTGTGTTCAATTTTGGTCTCCTTACCGAAGGAAGGATATAATTGCCATGGAGGGAGTGCAATGAAGGTTCACTAGATTGATTCCTGGTATGGCAGGACTGTCGGATGAGAAGAGATTGAGTAAACTAGACCTGTATTCTCTTGAATTCAGAAGAATGGGAGGGGATCTCATTGAAGCATACAAAATTATTACAGGGCTTGATAGGGTGGATGCTGGGAGAATGTTTCCCTTGGCTGGGGAGTCAAGAACCAGGGGTCACAGCCTCAGGATAAAGGGAAGGCCATTCGGGACTGAGATGAGAAGAAATGTCTTCACACAGAGGGTGGTGAATCTTTGAAATTCTCTACCCCAGAGGGCTGTGGAAGCTCAGTCATTGGGTATATTCAAAACAGAAGTCGATAGATTTCTGACTAGTAAGGGCATCAAGGGATATGGCGATAGGGCCGGTGAATGGAGTTGAGGCAGAAGATCAGCCATGATCTCATTGAATGGCGGAGCAGGCTCGAAGGGCCGAATAGCCTAGTCCTGCTCCTATTTCTTATGTTCTTATGTCCCACTGTCCATTTTGGAGGTGGACTTCATATTGGAAACATTGGTCTCTGATTCCCTGAAAATCAACTCCAGACAGAATTATAACTAAATAAAATAATAAATAATCAATTTGTATAGAAGACACCACTAGTTGCCATCAATTAGCAGGATGTAGTATAAAGGGAAGAAATTCATTTCAGTTATGTTGCATTTATAAAGCTGTAAGCTGGTTTTAATCAATTTGATTTGAGTTTCAGTTTATTTTTAAAAAATCCAAACCTGTACTGATGAATGATTTAGAGCTTACACAAATTTCCCCTGTACTACCAGCTGGAGATGAATGACAAAATAATTGATCAGTTTCGTTCTACAAAATGCCTAGCAAAAGTTCCCATATCTTTGTTTTGCCTTTGAATTTGTCACTATTAGCTGATCCCACTATACAAACAACATGCTTAATATTTCCAGTTTGTCTGGGGCAGTTCATTAGGAGCCTGGATTACGTAATCAATAAGTAGTAAAGATTTTTGCAAGAGTTTCATCATCTTCACATTTACATTCCTTTGTAAACATGAAACATCTAAAACACCAGAGAAAGAAAGAATCAATTGAGTTGGGTGCACTGTGCGAGATTAGTAACAATGCATTCATATGACATTCTCCTGTCTGTTATTTAAACAAAGGGATCAAGCTGTTGAATATGCACAGTGTGATCTCACCAGTGTATCTCAACTTGCAGTGAGGTTTCCATTTTGTTGGAAATTCAAGTTTGAATTCACATGTTATAAGGCCAAACTTTTGTGATTCATAGGCTGAGATTTTCCGGGGATGTCAGCGGGCGCGATCGGTGGCGGGTCAGGTGGGAAAGTGGTTCTTTTCCCCAGTGGGTCAGGACCCCGCTGTGAACCCGCCACCACGCTCCTTTCCCAATGTTGGGTCTGTCAGCGCTGAGCAGACCCGACACGCAGCGGCAGGGGACCCAATTCAAGTAATTATGACCTTGTTTAGAGATCATTAAGAATACACTTGAGCTCACCTTTTTGATTTTAAGTGCTCGTCCATGCTGGTCGTGGACCACGTCTGTCAAGCTGAGGCGGGAGTTCAGTGGCCATTCAATCAGCTGTTGAGTTGATAGCTTCAAATGTACGGTAAAATCTCCCACCTTACAGAGATATCTTCCCTCAGCCACTCTTCCTCACTGCATTTCCACAACAGATTCAGCATGATGCAAGCCTTTTGTAAGGGGTGGTGTTTGTGGTCAGCTTTGCTTCTGACTCCCTGAGTGGTTCAAATCATTCCCACTCCCTTGGTTCTAGGCTTTGGACTTATTTGGGGGTTGTAATGAAATTGCAACAGACAACTGGGTTGTTCAAAAGAATTTAGATTTTATTTTGAGACAGGAAAATATACAATACAATAAATCTTATACTCTAAAAGGGGGAACACTTCGGAATATGTGAGGGAGAATGACAATAGACAAAATACCTTACCCCTCCCAATCCCACTATACTAACTAGGTTGAATTCCAGAGGACCAGGAAATGCTCACCAAACAAATTTCTTGACAGTTGTAGAGGTTCGCGATTTCGGGGTTCTCTCTAGTTGGGGCCTGCCGTACCCCGGACGTGGTGGAAGACTGCACCTGCATTGGGTTTTCATTCTTCGCGAATCCGCTGATGCAGTCGGGTGCGTATTTGGATTTATTGGGTAAGTACCCAATTTCCTTCGGTTAGGTATAGTTTTTAGAGTCTTTTGTGTTAAATCTTACCCACTGGTAAGTCAGGCTAGCTTGTAGAGTGGAAACAAGTTTGTGACTCTTCAGTTTCTTCCAGGTTGGTTTCTTGTTGGTCGCGGTGGCCCAATATTACCTAATTGGTGGTAATATTGTTAGTTGTTGCTTTCTTGAGGCCTTTGGTTGCTGCGATTCCATTCTTCTTTCCTCAAGTCTCCGATTCTCCGATGATGATGAGTAGTACCTTCTTCTCTCGTGGTGTTGTTCCGAGGGGCTGTTCGTATCGGGACGAACTGTGAGGTGAACACTGCTTCTCAACTGCACTCAACTGAACGACTTTCTGTATCAAAGCAGGCCTCAAATATACTGTTTTGAGGCCTGGCTTATCTGGCCGCCAAATCTCCTCTGGCCCATTGTTAATTTTGGCGGGTTCGTTCATTTTAATAGTTTTAAAATTCTTATCGAGTTTCGGGGCTGGTCCCATCTATTTTTAATTGACTTTTAACTAGTTTTGGGATTGCTTCAAAATCAGTTTAAGTGTGCGAAGTGGTTTTGGATGTTTCTCTGAGTGGTTTTAAACTGTTGTTTGATTGTCTTCTCCTGCTGGGGTCAGGGTCTCTTTCGTTGATTAGTGGCATATATTGTACTATTCATGTTCTTGATGGCCCTGTAGGTTTCGGCGGAATCTGTCCTTCCGTGGGCCTATTGTCTTTATGTAGAATGACTGGGATGGTCCAGAACATTCTCAGACAATCTGGCCTTTTTCCAATACTCAAACTGTCTGTTCCACAGTGTCCAACCCAGTGCATTTGTTGCAGCTTTCCACAGGCCTGGACATGCCTTTTAAAATAGCCAAGAATCCTGAGGTTTTAATTTTTAAGCCCCTTTTGGCCCAATATTCTTTAAAACAGTCCAAAATCTCTTCTTTCCATAGTTTGGGGGAATCTGTAGAATTTTGCGAGCCTTACACTTTACACAAGTCTCCATCCAGTCTGACCTCATTACCTCTCTCATCATTGACAGATCGCTTCTGTCATCTCTACTTCACCTGCCATCTATTCCATCAGAATTTGTGCCCTTTATCTTTGGTCCTCAGAATCCCACCATGATCAGCCCCAACACCAGCAGAACCAGGCACACCAGCAGCACCAGCAACACCACCACCAACCTTCTCTGCAATCACCTGATGCTGCACAGGACACAGGGTATCAGCACCCGACCACATTGCTGCCTGGGAGGCCAGGGATGGCCTCACCATGGCCAGATTTACTTCACTTGACATGGTACACCCTGGCTACCACACGATGCACCAGGTTGGCACCACCCCACACCAACACCATAAAGCATCCCTACAATGCTGAAGCCATTTGTTTCACACTCCGCACCATTGCAAGGGGTACTGTTATGCCTCTCCATTCACTGCAACTCACTAAGCCACTTCCAAAGGTGCACACAAATCTGTCCAAGAATGCAAAGTGTTGAAAATAAAGGTTTCAATGTTTGACACCACATTAACAGAAACTTGAAATGAACATTGCATAAAACACCCATGTGCCTACCCTTGTGTGTTGTTAGTTGGTATGATTGGACTAGGATGAGGGTGAGTGTGAGGGGTGGCTAGTGAGATGGGGATGTGATGATAGAGAGGGATGGGTGGAGGTGCAAGATAAGTTGGTGTGAGAAGGATGTGCAGGAGTAGAGAAGGGAAGACAGAGTGATGTGGATGTGATGAGAGGGAAGAGGACCTTCCTGCATGCTAGAGGGAGTCATGGGAGAGCCTGGATGCAGCCCTGTGCCTTTGTGTGGTTATTGTCAGTGTTTGCAGCACCTCAATGCTGTAGAACACTGAGAGCACAAATGTCAAAAGAAAGTTGGCCATGGTCCCCTTAAGGAAACCGGCTGATGACACGTCTTGAATGCTGTCGGCAGACCTGCTTCCTCTAATTGGCTGGGTTAACGCGCTGGGCTGGCTTAACAAGCCCATTCAACGGAAAGTCATTTTACAGAGTGGGATTGAACTAGCAGCAGGGCCGAGACCCGCCATCGACGTCACCTGCCACGGACCTGGCGAGGTTAGTAAAATCCCAGCTATAAAGTTCATAGCTGAAAAGGTGAAGCCTGATAAGTAGACAATGTTCCAGATCATGAACAAATTCTTTCAGTAGAGAACATGTTTCTCAAAATGTCCTGCTTGTTTTCCTGTATATATTCTCCATCTACCTATACCAGTGAAAACAAGATAACAAAAGTACTTGAAGACTGAAATTATTATAGTTAGCCAAGTGTCAGCTGTAGCTCAGTGATAGCACTCTTCTTTGAGTCAGAAGGTTGTGGGTTCAAGCCCCACTCCATAAACTTGAGCACATTATTTAGGTTGAAGTATCAGTGCAGTATTGAGGGAGTGCTGCACTGTCGGAGCTACCATCTTTTGGATGAGACATTAATCTGTCTACCTTCTCAGGTGGACATAAAAGATTTCATGGCACTATTTGAAGAGCAAGGGAATTTCTCCCAGTGTCCTGGACAACATTTATCCCTCAACCAACACCTAAAGAGGTCATTTTTTATTGCTGTTTGTAGGAGATCATTTGTAGCAAATTGGCAGCTGCGTTTCCCTATTTTAAAACCGTGACTACACTTCAAAAGTACTTCATTGACTGTAAAGTGCTTTGTGATGTTCTGAGGTCATGAAAGGTGCTATACAAATGCTTGTATTTCTTTTTTCTTTTTAAAGAGCAAACCAGTACAGTATAATACATGTGACCCCATGTGACTATTTCCACTCAAAAGTGGGAGATTTTCATGTAATCATTTGCATAAATTCCACCATTTTCAGAAAGTAAGACACTTTTCTGTGGCAAAACCAAGTAATACTCATTTTGTACTACAGCCAGTTACATCAACCAGATTGAAATAAATAGTAATTTCTGGTGTAAATTTGCAACTATTCTTAATGTCTGCAATGATGAGATGCAGCTTTGAAGTTTATCCTTTACCAGCCACAGAATTGTAATCTTATTAAGTGTGGCAGCTCTAAATTCCATAATGTATGAAAAATATATTTCATCTGAAGGATGTTTTTAATTGGGCCTGATCTTGCTAGACCAGGGCATCTCATCTTGCATGCCATTAGGTAGACCTTTCCCTGCACCTTTCAGCTCAAAAATCTTTTGCACCATAACTTGCTCAAAGCTCAAGTATATAATGGTGTGGTGAGGTCAACGGGGCATCTGGGACCTTAGTGAATGGCGGGACCAACAGTCTACCTCCTTAATCACTGAGATTTAAGGATTGAGAAAGAAATAGAGGTACAATGGAGAAGAAGGATAAATTAGAGTGGGTGAATTAGAGAGGAAAAAAAGAGGGAAAGACAATTGGATTAAGAGAGAAGAAAGAGACAGAAAGGAAAAGTAAGAAAAAAACATTTTAAATGCTAAATTTTACATTTTTAAAATCTCTAACAACAATTGACTACATGCAGGAATGAAATTGAACAGTTTAAATTCCTTTCTGGGCCAGAGGTTTATTGGCATTGGATTAACAATTATCACATTCTTATGTTCCAGCCCAAATTTCTGCAGTGAGTTTAATGGGCAATTAACATGCAAATAGAGCAAATTCTTAAAAATAATGGGGAGGCTAAGAGCGAGATGCCATTTGCGCAAGGCAAATGGCAGAGCTGCGTAAATTAACCAGCAAGTTCTGGTGATATACAATTCAAGGCATATCTCTTAATCCCCTGAATTTGCGGGCCAATTTGTGCATTAATTACGGTGTGCGCCATTAACATGCCATTATTTTCCCAGCTTATTATTTTCCTTCTCTTTCTCTTTTCTGACTCTTTTTATGCCATGCACTATTCCATCAAGAGAGCAACTAGGAGACTTTCTCCTAAGTCTTTGCTGATGTCACTCTGCTAGTCAACTGGGTATCCAGCCCCAACACCAGCAGAACCAGGCACACCAGCAGCACCAGCAACACCACCACCAACCTTCTCTGCAATCACCTGATGCTGCACAGGACACAGGGTATCAGCACCCGACCACATTGCTGCCTGGGAGGCCAGGGATGGCCTCACCATGGCCAGATTTACTTCACTTGACATGGTACACCCTGGCTACCACACGATGCACCAGGTTGGCACCACCCCACACCAACACCATAAAGCATCCCTACAATGCTGAAGCCATTTGTTTCACACTCCGCACCATTGCAAGGGGTACTGTTATGCCTCTCCATTCACTGCAACTCACTAAGCCACTTCCAAAGGTGCACACAAATCTGTCCAAGAATGCAAAGTGTTGAAAATAAAGGTTTCAATGTTTGACACCACATTAACAGAAACTTGAAATGAACATTGCATAAAACACCCATGTGCCTACCCTTGTGTGTTGTTAGTTGGTATGATTGGACTAGGATGAGGGTGAGTGTGAGGGGTGGCTAGTGAGATGGGGATGTGATGATAGAGAGGGATGGGTGGAGGTGCAAGATAAGTTGGTGTGAGAAGGATGTGCAGGAGTAGAGAAGGGAAGACAGAGTGATGTGGATGTGATGAGAGGGAAGAGGACCTTCCTGCATGCTAGAGGGAGTCATGGGAGAGCCTGGATGCAGCCCTGTGCCTTTGTGTGGTTATTGTCAGTGTTTGCAGCACCTCAATGCTGTAGAACACTGAGAGCACAAATGTCAAAAGAAAGTTGGCCATGGTCCCCTTAAGGAAACCGGCTGATGACACGTCTTGAATGCTGTCGGCAGACCTGCTTCCTCTAATTGGCTGGGTTAACGCGCTGGGCTGGCTTAACAAGCCCATTCAACGGAAAGTCATTTTACAGAGTGGGATTGAACTAGCAGCAGGGCCGAGACCCGCCATCGACGTCACCTGCCACGGACCTGGCGAGGTTAGTAAAATCCCAGCTATAAAGTTCATAGCTGAAAAGGTGAAGCCTGATAAGTAGACAATGTTCCAGATCATGAACAAATTCTTTCAGTAGAGAACATGTTTCTCAAAATGTCCTGCTTGTTTTCCTGTATATATTCTCCATCTACCTATACCAGTGAAAACAAGATAACAAAAGTACTTGAAGACTGAAATTATTATAGTTAGCCAAGTGTCAGCTGTAGCTCAGTGATAGCACTCTTCTTTGAGTCAGAAGGTTGTGGGTTCAAGCCCCACTCCATAAACTTGAGCACATTATTTAGGTTGAAGTATCAGTGCAGTATTGAGGGAGTGCTGCACTGTCGGAGCTACCATCTTTTGGATGAGACATTAATCTGTCTACCTTCTCAGGTGGACATAAAAGATTTCATGGCACTATTTGAAGAGCAAGGGAATTTCTCCCAGTGTCCTGGACAACATTTATCCCTCAACCAACACCTAAAGAGGTCATTTTTTATTGCTGTTTGTAGGAGATCATTTGTAGCAAATTGGCAGCTGCGTTTCCCTATTTTAAAACCGTGACTACACTTCAAAAGTACTTCATTGACTGTAAAGTGCTTTGTGATGTTCTGAGGTCATGAAAGGTGCTATACAAATGCTTGTATTTCTTTTTTCTTTTTAAAGAGCAAACCAGTACAGTATAATACATGTGACCCCATGTGACTATTTCCACTCAAAAGTGGGAGATTTTCATGTAATCATTTGCATAAATTCCACCATTTTCAGAAAGTAAAACACTTTTCTGTGGCAAAACCAAGTAATACTCATTTTGTACTACAGCCAGTTACATCAACCAGATTGAAATAAATAGTAATTTCTGGTGTAAATTTGCAACTATTCTTAATGTCTGCAATGATGAGATGCAGCTTTGAAGTTTATCCTTTACCAGCCACAGAATTGTAATCTTATTAAGTGTGGCAGCTCTAAATTCCATAATGTATGAAAAATATATTTCATCTGAAGGATGTTTTTAATTGGGCCTGATCTTGCTAGACCAGGGCATCTCATCTTGCATGCCATTAGGTAGACTTTCCCTGCACCTTTCAGCTCAAAAATCTTTTGCACCATAACTTGCTCAAAGCTCAAGTATATAATGGTGTGGTGAGGTCAACGGGGCATCTGGGACCTTAGTGAATGGCGGGACCAACAGTCTACCTCCTTAATCACTGAGATTTAAGGATTGAGAAAGAAATAGAGGTACAATGGAGAAGAAGGATAAATTAGAGTGGGTGAATTAGAGAGGAAAAAAAGAGGGAAAGACAATTGGATTAAGAGAGAAGAAAGAGACAGAAAGGAAAAGTAAGAAAAAAACATTTTAAATGCTAAATTTTACATTTTTAAAATCTCTAACAACAATTGACTACATGCAGGAATGAAATTGAACAGTTTAAATTCCTTTCTGGGCCAGAGGTTTATTGGCATTGGATTAACAATTATCACATTCTTATGTTCCAGCCCAAATTTCTGCAGTGAGTTTAATGGGCAATTAACATGCAAATAGAGCAAATTCTTAAAAATAATGGGGAGGCTAAGAGCGAGATGCCATTTGCGCAAGGCAAATGGCAGAGCTGCGTAAATTAACCAGCAAGTTCTGGTGATATACAATTCAAGGCATATCTCTTAATCCCCTGAATTTGCGGGCCAATTTGTGCATTAATTACGGTGTGCGCCATTAACATGCCATTATTTTCCCAGCTTATTATTTTCCTTCTCTTTCTCTTTTCTGACTCTTTTTATGCCATGCACTATTCCATCAAGAGAGCATCTAGGAGACTTTCTCCTAAGTCTTTGCTGATGTCACTCTGCTAGTCAACTGGGTATCCAGCCCCAACACCAGCAGAACCAGGCACACCAGCAGCACCAGCAACACCACCACCAACCTTCTCTGCAATCACCTGATGCTGCACAGGACACAGGGTATCAGCACCCGACCACATTGCTGCCTGGGAGGCCAGGGATGGCCTCACCATGGCCAGATTTACTTCACTTGACATGGTACACCCTGGCTACCACACGATGCACCAGGTTGGCACCACCCCACACCAACACCATAAAGCATCCCTACAATGCTGAAGCCATTTGTTTCACACTCCGCACCATTGCAAGGGGTACTGTTATGCCTCTCCATTCACTGCAACTCACTAAGCCACTTCCAAAGGTGCACACAAATCTGTCCAAGAATGCAAAGTGTTGAAAATAAAGGTTTCAATGTTTGACACCACATTAACAGAAACTTGAAATGAACATTGCATAAAACACCCATGTGCCTACCCTTGTGTGTTGTTAGTTGGTATGATTGGACTAGGATGAGGGTGAGTGTGAGGGGTGGCTAGTGAGATGGGGATGTGATGATAGAGAGGGATGGGTGGAGGTGCAAGATAAGTTGGTGTGAGAAGGATGTGCAGGAGTAGAGAAGGGAAGACAGAGTGATGTGGATGTGATGAGAGGGAAGAGGACCTTCCTGCATGCTAGAGGGAGTCATGGGAGAGCCTGGATGCAGCCCTGTGCCTTTGTGTGGTTATTGTCAGTGTTTGCAGCACCTCAATGCTGTAGAACACTGAGAGCACAAATGTCAAAAGAAAGTTGGCCATGGTCCCCTTAAGGAAACCGGCTGATGACACGTCTTGAATGCTGTCGGCAGACCTGCTTCCTCTAA
This sequence comes from Somniosus microcephalus, assembly GCF_052327205.1. Lineage (NCBI taxonomy): Eukaryota > Metazoa > Chordata > Chondrichthyes > Squaliformes > Somniosidae > Somniosus > Somniosus microcephalus. The sequence goes on along the minus strand of NC_140988.1, from coordinate 75,443,113 downwards.
TTGGCTGGGTTAACGCGCTGGGCTGGCTTAACAAGCCCATTCAACGGAAAGTCATTTTACAGAGTGGGATTGAACTAGCAGCAGGGCCGAGACCCGCCATCGACGTCACCTGCCACGGACCTGGCGAGGTTAGTAAAATCCCAGCTATAAAGTTCATAGCTGAAAAGGTGAAGCCTGATAAGTAGACAATGTTCCAGATCATGAACAAATTCTTTCAGTAGAGAACATGTTTCTCAAAATGTCCTGCTTGTTTTCCTGTATATATTCTCCATCTACCTATACCAGTGAAAACAAGATAACAAAAGTACTTGAAGACTGAAATTATTATAGTTAGCCAAGTGTCAGCTGTAGCTCAGTGATAGCACTCTTCTTTGAGTCAGAAGGTTGTGGGTTCAAGCCCCACTCCATAAACTTGAGCACATTATTTAGGTTGAAGTATCAGTGCAGTATTGAGGGAGTGCTGCACTGTCGGAGCTACCATCTTTTGGATGAGACATTAATCTGTCTACCTTCTCAGGTGGACATAAAAGATTTCATGGCACTATTTGAAGAGCAAGGGAATTTCTCCCAGTGTCCTGGACAACATTTATCCCTCAACCAACACCTAAAGAGGTCATTTTTTATTGCTGTTTGTAGGAGATCATTTGTAGCAAATTGGCAGCTGCGTTTCCCTATTTTAAAACCGTGACTACACTTCAAAAGTACTTCATTGACTGTAAAGTGCTTTGTGATGTTCTGAGGTCATGAAAGGTGCTATACAAATGCTTGTATTTCTTTTTTCTTTTTAAAGAGCAAACCAGTACAGTATAATACATGTGACCCCATGTGACTATTTCCACTCAAAAGTGGGAGATTTTCATGTAATCATTTGCATAAATTCCACCATTTTCAGAAAGTAAAACACTTTTCTGTGGCAAAACCAAGTAATACTCATTTTGTACTACAGCCAGTTACATCAACCAGATTGAAATAAATAGTAATTTCTGGTGTAAATTTGCAACTATTCTTAATGTCTGCAATGATGAGATGCAGCTTTGAAGTTTATCCTTTACCAGCCACAGAATTGTAATCTTATTAAGTGTGGCAGCTCTAAATTCCATAATGTATGAAAAATATATTTCATCTGAAGGATGTTTTTAATTGGGCCTGATCTTGCTAGACCAGGGCATCTCATCTTGCATGCCATTAGGTAGACTTTCCCTGCACCTTTCAGCTCAAAAATCTTTTGCACCATAACTTGCTCAAAGCTCAAGTATATAATGGTGTGGTGAGGTCAACGGGGCATCTGGGACCTTAGTGAATGGCGGGACCAACAGTCTACCTCCTTAATCACTGAGATTTAAGGATTGAGAAAGAAATAGAGGTACAATGGAGAAGAAGGATAAATTAGAGTGGGTGAATTAGAGAGGAAAAAAAGAGGGAAAGACAATTGGATTAAGAGAGAAGAAAGAGACAGAAAGGAAAAGTAAGAAAAAAACATTTTAAATGCTAAATTTTACATTTTTAAAATCTCTAACAACAATTGACTACATGCAGGAATGAAATTGAACAGTTTAAATTCCTTTCTGGGCCAGAGGTTTATTGGCATTGGATTAACAATTATCACATTCTTATGTTCCAGCCCAAATTTCTGCAGTGAGTTTAATGGGCAATTAACATGCAAATAGAGCAAATTCTTAAAAATAATGGGGAGGCTAAGAGCGAGATGCCATTTGCGCAAGGCAAATGGCAGAGCTGCGTAAATTAACCAGCAAGTTCTGGTGATATACAATTCAAGGCATATCTCTTAATCCCCTGAATTTGCGGGCCAATTTGTGCATTAATTACGGTGTGCGCCATTAACATGCCATTATTTTCCCAGCTTATTATTTTCCTTCTCTTTCTCTTTTCTGACTCTTTTTATGCCATGCACTATTCCATCAAGAGAGCAACTAGGAGACTTTCTCCTAAGTCTTTGCTGATGTCACTCTGCTAGTCAACTGGGTATCCAGCCCCAACACCAGCAGAACCAGGCACACCAGCAGCACCAGCAACACCACCACCAACCTTCTCTGCAATCACCTGATGCTGCACAGGACACAGGGTATCAGCACCCGACCACATTGCTGCCTGGGAGGCCAGGGATGGCCTCACCATGGCCAGATTTACTTCACTTGACATGGTACACCCTGGCTACCACACGATGCACCAGGTTGGCACCACCCCACACCAACACCATAAAGCATCCCTACAATGCTGAAGCCATTTGTTTCACACTCCGCACCATTGCAAGGGGTACTGTTATGCCTCTCCATTCACTGCAACTCACTAAGCCACTTCCAAAGGTGCACACAAATCTGTCCAAGAATGCAAAGTGTTGAAAATAAAGGTTTCAATGTTTGACACCACATTAACAGAAACTTGAAATGAACATTGCATAAAACACCCATGTGCCTACCCTTGTGTGTTGTTAGTTGGTATGATTGGACTAGGATGAGGGTGAGTGTGAGGGGTGGCTAGTGAGATGGGGATGTGATGATAGAGAGGGATGGGTGGAGGTGCAAGATAAGTTGGTGTGAGAAGGATGTGCAGGAGTAGAGAAGGGAAGACAGAGTGATGTGGATGTGATGAGAGGGAAGAGGACCTTCCTGCATGCTAGAGGGAGTCATGGGAGAGCCTGGATGCAGCCCTGTGCCTTTGTGTGGTTATTGTCAGTGTTTGCAGCACCTCAATGCTGTAGAACACTGAGAGCACAAATGTCAAAAGAAAGTTGGCCATGGTCCCCTTAAGGAAACCGGCTGATGACACGTCTTGAATGCTGTCGGCAGACCTGCTTCCTCTAATTGGCTGGGTTAACGCGCTGGGCTGGCTTAACAAGCCCTATCAACGGAAAGTCATTTTACAGAGTGGGATTGAACTAGCAGCAGGGCCGAGACCCGCCATCGACGTCACCTGCCACGGACCTGGCGAGGTTAGTAAAATCCCAGCTATAAAGTTCATAGCTGAAAAGGTGAAGCCTGATAAGTAGACAATGTTCCAGATCATGAACAAATTCTTTCAGTAGAGAACATGTTTCTCAAAATGTCCTGCTTGTTTTCCTGTATATATTCTCCATCTACCTATACCAGTGAAAACAAGATAACAAAAGTACTTGAAGACTGAAATTATTATAGTTAGCCAAGTGTCAGCTGTAGCTCAGTGATAGCACTCTTCTTTGAGTCAGAAGGTTGTGGGTTCAAGCCCCACTCCATAAACTTGAGCACATTATTTAGGTTGAAGCATCAGTGCAGTATTGAGGGAGTGCTGCACTGTCGGAGCTACCATCTTTTGGATGAGACATTAATCTGTCTACCTTCTCAGGTGGACATAAAAGATTTCATGGCACTATTTGAAGAGCAAGGGAATTTCTCCCAGTGTCCTGGACAACATTTATCCCTCAACCAACACCTAAAGAGGTCATTTTTTATTGCTGTTTGTAGGAGATCATTTGTAGCAAATTGGCAGCTGCGTTTCCCTATTTTAAAACCGTGACTACACTTCAAAAGTACTTCATTGACTGTAAAGTGCTTTGTGATGTTCTGAGGTCATGAAAGGTGCTATACAAATGCTTGTATTTCTTTTTTCTTTTTAAAGAGCAAACCAGTACAGTATAATACATGTGACCCCATGTGACTATTTCCACTCAAAAGTGGGAGATTTTCATGTAATCATTTGCATAAATTCCACCATTTTCAGAAAGTAAAACACTTTTCTGTGGCAAAACCAAGTAATACTCATTTTGTACTACAGCCAGTTACATCAACCAGATTGAAATAAATAGTAATTTCTGGTGTAAATTTGCAACTATTCTTAATGTCTGCAATGATGAGATGCAGCTTTGAAGTTTATCCTTTACCAACCACAGAATTGTAATCTTATTAAGTGTGGCAGCTCTAAATTCCATAATGTATGAAAAATATATTTCATCTGAAGGATGTTTTTTAATTGGGCCTGATCTTGCTAGACCAGGGCATCTCATCTTGCATGCCATTAGGTAGACCTTTCCCTGCACCTTTCAGCTCAAAAATCTTTTGCACCATAACTTGCTCAAAGCTCAAGTATATAATGGTGTGGTGAGGTCAACGGGGCATCTGGGACCTTAGTGAATGGCGGGACCAACAGTCTACCTCCTTAATCACTGAGATTTAAGGATTGAGAAAGAAATAGAGGTACAATGGAGAAGAAGGATAAATTAGAGTGGGTGAATTAGAGAGGAAAAAAAGAGGGAAAGACAATTGGATTAAGAGAGAAGAAAGAGACAGAAAGGAAAAGTAAGAAAAAAACATTTTAAATGCTAAATTTTACATTTTTAAAATCTCTAACAACAATTGACTACATGCAGGAATGAAATTGAACAGTTTAAATTCCTTTCTGGGCCAGAGGTTTATTGGCATTGGATTAACAATTATCACATTCTTATGTTCCAGCCCAAATTTCTGCAGTGAGTTTAATGGGCAATTAACATGCAAATAGAGCAAATTCTTAAAAATAATGGGGAGGCTAAGAGCGAGATGCCATTTGCGCAAGGCAAATGGCAGAGCTGCGTAAATTAACCAGCAAGTTCTGGTGATATACAATTCAAGGCATATCTCTTAATCCCCTGAATTTGCGGGCCAATTTGTGCATTAATTACGGTGTGCGCCATTAACATGCCATTATTTTCCCAGCTTATTATTTTCCTTCTCTTTCTCTTTTCTGACTCTTTTTATGCCATGCACTATTCCATCAAGAGAGCAACTAGGAGACTTTCTCCTAAGTCTTTGCTGATGTCACTCTGCTAGTCAACTGGGTATCCAGCCCCAACACCAGCAGAACCAGGCACACCAGCAGCACCAGCAACACCACCACCAACCTTCTCTGCAATCACCTGATGCTGCACAGGACACAGGGTATCAGCACCCGACCACATTGCTGCCTGGGAGGCCAGGGATGGCCTCACCATGGCCAGATTTACTTCACTTGACATGGTACACCCTGGCTACCACACGATGCACCAGGTTGGCACCACCCCACACCAACACCATAAAGCATCCCTACAATGCTGAAGCCATTTGTTTCACACTCCGCACCATTGCAAGGGGTACTGTTATGCCTCTCCATTCACTGCAACTCACTAAGCCACTTCCAAAGGTGCACACAAATCTGTCCAAGAATGCAAAGTGTTGAAAATAAAGGTTTCAATGTTTGACACCACATTAACAGAAACTTGAAATGAACATTGCATAAAACACCCATGTGCCTACCCTTGTGTGTTGTTAGTTGGTATGATTGGACTAGGATGAGGGTGAGTGTGAGGGGTGGCTAGTGAGATGGGGATGTGATGATATAGATAGAGAGGGATGGGTGGAGGTGCAAGATAAGTTGGTGTGAGAAGGATGTGCAGGAGTAGAGAAGGGAAGACAGAGTGATGTGGATGTGATGAGAGGGAAGAGGACCTTCCTGCATGCTAGAGGGAGTCATGGGAGAGCCTGGATGCAGCCCTGTGCCTTTGTGTGGTTATTGTCAGTGTTTGCAGCACCTCAATGCTGTAGAACACTGAGAGCACAAATGTCAAAAGAAAGTTGGCCATGGTCCCCTTAAGGAAACCGGCTGATGACACGTCTTGAATGCTGTCGGCAGACCTGCTTCCTCTAATTGGCTGGGTTAACGCGCTGGGCTGGCTTAACAAGCCCTATCAACGGAAAGTCATTTTACAGAGTGGGATTGAACTAGCAGCAGGGCCGAGACCCGCCATCGACGTCACCTGCCACGGACCTGGCGAGGTTAGTAAAATCCCAGCTATAAAGTTCATAGCTGAAAAGGTGAAGCCTGATAAGTAGACAATGTTCCAGATCATGAACAAATTCTTTCAGTAGAGAACATGTTTCTCAAAATGTCCTGCTTGTTTTCCTGTATATATTCTCCATCTACCTATACCAGTGAAAACAAGATAACAAAAGTACTTGAAGACTGAAATTATTATAGTTAGCCAAGTGTCAGCTGTAGCTCAGTGATAGCACTCTTCTTTGAGTCAGAAGGTTGTGGGTTCAAGCCCCACTCCATAAACTTGAGCACATTATTTAGGTTGAAGCATCAGTGCAGTATTGAGGGAGTGCTGCACTGTCGGAGCTACCATCTTTTGGATGAGACATTAATCTGTCTACCTTCTCAGGTGGACATAAAAGATTTCATGGCACTATTTGAAGAGCAAGGGAATTTCTCCCAGTGTCCTGGACAACATTTATCCCTCAACCAACACCTAAAGAGGTCATTTTTTATTGCTGTTTGTAGGAGATCATTTGTAGCAAATTGGCAGCTGCGTTTCCCTATTTTAAAACCGTGACTACACTTCAAAAGTACTTCATTGACTGTAAAGTGCTTTGTGATGTTCTGAGGTCATGAAAGGTGCTATACAAATGCTTGTATTTCTTTTTTCTTTTTAAAGAGCAAACCAGTACAGTATAATACATGTGACCCCATGTGACTATTTCCACTCAAAAGTGGGAGATTTTCATGTAATCATTTGCATAAATTCCACCATTTTCAGAAAGTAAAACACTTTTCTGTGGCAAAACCAAGTAATACTCATTTTGTACTACAGCCAGTTACATCAACCAGATTGAAATAAATAGTAATTTCTGGTGTAAATTTGCAACTATTCTTAATGTCTGCAATGATGAGATGCAGCTTTGAAGTTTATCCTTTACCAGCCACAGAATTGTAATCTTATTAAGTGTGGCAGCTCTAAATTCCATAATGTATGAAAAATATATTTCATCTGAAGGATGTTTTTAATTGGGCCTGATCTTGCTAGACCAGGGCATCTCATCTTGCATGCCATTAGGTAGACTTTCCCTGCACCTTTCAGCTCAAAAATCTTTTGCACCATAACTTGCTCAAAGCTCAAGTATATAATGGTGTGGTGAGGTCAACGGGGCATCTGGGACCTTAGTGAATGGCGGGACCAACAGTCTACCTCCTTAATCACTGAGATTTAAGGATTGAGAAAGAAATAGAGGTACAATGGAGAAGAAGGATAAATTAGAGTGGGTGAATTAGAGAGGAAAAAAAGAGGGAAAGACAATTGGATTAAGAGAGAAGAAAGAGACAGAAAGGAAAAGTAAGAAAAAAACATTTTAAATGCTAAATTTTACATTTTTAAAATCTCTAACAACAATTGACTACATGCAGGAATGAAATTGAACAGTTTAAATTCCTTTCTGGGCCAGAGGTTTATTGGCATTGGATTAACAATTATCACATTCTTATGTTCCAGCCCAAATTTCTGCAGTGAGTTTAATGGGCAATTAACATGCAAATAGAGCAAATTCTTAAAAATAATGGGGAGGCTAAGAGCGAGATGCCATTTGCGCAAGGCAAATGGCAGAGCTGCGTAAATTAACCAGCAAGTTCTGGTGATATACAATTCAAGGCATATCTCTTAATCCCCTGAATTTGCGGGCCAATTTGTGCATTAATTACGGTGTGCGCCATTAACATGCCATTATTTTCCCAGCTTATTATTTTCCTTCTCTTTCTCTTTTCTGACTCTTTTTATGCCATGCACTATTCCATCAAGAGAGCAACTAGGAGACTTTCTCCTAAGTCTTTGCTGATGTCACTCTGCTAGTCAACTGGGTATCCAGCCCCAACACCAGCAGAACCAGGCACACCAGCAGCACCAGCAACACCACCACCAACCTTCTCTGCAATCACCTGATGCTGCACAGGACACAGGGTATCAGCACCCGACCACATTGCTGCCTGGGAGGCCAGGGATGGCCTCACCATGGCCAGATTTACTTCACTTGACATGGTACACCCTGGCTACCACACGATGCACCAGGTTGGCACCACCCCACACCAACACCATAAAGCATCCCTACAATGCTGAAGCCATTTGTTTCACACTCCGCACCATTGCAAGGGGTACTGTTATGCCTCTCCATTCACTGCAACTCACTAAGCCACTTCCAAAGGTGCACACAAATCTGTCCAAGAATGCAAAGTGTTGAAAATAAAGGTTTCAATGTTTGACACCACATTAACAGAAACTTGAAATGAACATTGCATAAAACACCCATGTGCCTACCCTTGTGTGTTGTTAGTTGGTATGATTGGACTAGGATGAGGGTGAGTGTGAGGGGTGGCTAGTGAGATGGGGATGTGATGATAGAGAGGGATGGGTGGAGGTGCAAGATAAGTTGGTGTGAGAAGGATGTGCAGGAGTAGAGAAGGGAAGACAGAGTGATGTGGATGTGATGAGAGGGAAGAGGACCTTCCTGCATGCTAGAGGGAGTCATGGGAGAGCCTGGATGCAGCCCTGTGCCTTTGTGTGGTTATTGTCAGTGTTTGCAGCACCTCAATGCTGTAGAACACTGAGAGCACAAATGTCAAAAGAAAGTTGGCCATGGTCCCCTTAAGGAAACCGGCTGATGACACGTCTTGAATGCTGTCGGCAGACCTGCTTCCTCTAATTGGCTGGGTTAACGCGCTGGGCTGGCTTAACAAGCCCATTCAACGGAAAGTCATTTTACAGAGTGGGATTGAACTAGCAGCAGGGCCGAGACCCGCCATCGACGTCACCTGCCACGGACCTGGCGAGGTTAGTAAAATCCCAGCTATAAAGTTCATAGCTGAAAAGGTGAAGCCTGATAAGTAGACAATGTTCCAGATCATGAACAAATTCTTTCAGTAGAGAACATGTTTCTCAAAATGTCCTGCTTGTTTTCCTGTATATATTCTCCATCTACCTATACCAGTGAAAACAAGATAACAAAAGTACTTGAAGACTGAAATTATTATAGTTAGCCAAGTGTCAGCTGTAGCTCAGTGATAGCACTCTTCTTTGAGTCAGAAGGTTGTGGGTTCAAGCCCCACTCCATAAACTTGAGCACATTATTTAGGTTGAAGTATCAGTGCAGTATTGAGGGAGTGCTGCACTGTCGGAGCTACCATCTTTTGGATGAGACATTAATCTGTCTACCTTCTCAGGTGGACATAAAAGATTTCATGGCACTATTTGAAGAGCAAGGGAATTTCTCCCAGTGTCCTGGACAACATTTATCCCTCAACCAACACCTAAAGAGGTCATTTTTTATTGCTGTTTGTAGGAGATCATTTGTAGCAAATTGGCAGCTGCGTTTCCCTATTTTAAAACCGTGACTACACTTCAAAAGTACTTCATTGACTGTAAAGTGCTTTGTGATGTTCTGAGGTCATGAAAGGTGCTATACAAATGCTTGTATTTCTTTTTTCTTTTTAAAGAGCAAACCAGTACAGTATAATACATGTGACCCCATGTGACTATTTCCACTCAAAAGTGGGAGATTTTCATGTAATCATTTGCATAAATTCCACCATTTTCAGAAAGTAAAACACTTTTCTGTGGCAAAACCAAGTAATACTCATTTTGTACTACAGCCAGTTACATCAACCAGATTGAAATAAATAGTAATTTCTGGTGTAAATTTGCAACTATTCTTAATGTCTGCAATGATGAGATGCAGCTTTGAAGTTTATCCTTTACCAGCCACAGAATTGTAATCTTATTAAGTGTGGCAGCTCTAAATTCCATAATGTATGAAAAATATATTTCATCTGAAGGATGTTTTTAATTGGGCCTGATCTTGCTAGACCAGGGCATCTCATCTTGCATGCCATTAGGTAGACTTTCCCTGCACCTTTCAGCTCAAAAATCTTTTGCACCATAACTTGCTCAAAGCTCAAGTATATAATGGTGTGGTGAGGTCAACGGGGCATCTGGGACCTTAGTGAATGGCGGGACCAACAGTCTACCTCCTTAATCACTGAGATTTAAGGATTGAGAAAGAAATAGAGGTACAATGGAGAAGAAGGATAAATTAGAGTGGGTGAATTAGAGAGGAAAAAAAGAGGGAAAGACAATTGGATTAAGAGAGAAGAAAGAGACAGAAAGGAAAAGTAAGAAAAAAACATTTTAAATGCTAAATTTTACATTTTTAAAATCTCTAACAACAATTGACTACATGCAGGAATGAAATTGAACAGTTTAAATTCCTTTCTGGGCCAGAGGTTTATTGGCATTGGATTAACAATTATCACATTCTTATGTTCCAGCCCAAATTTCTGCAGTGAGTTTAATGGGCAATTAACATGCAAATAGAGCAAATTCTTAAAAATAATGGGGAGGCTAAGAGCGAGATGCCATTTGCGCAAGGCAAATGGCAGAGCTGCGTAAATTAACCAGCAAGTTCTGGTGATATACAATTCAAGGCATATCTCTTAATCCCCTGAATTTGCGGGCCAATTTGTGCATTAATTACGGTGTGCGCCATTAACATGCCATTATTTTCCCAGCTTATTATTTTCCTTCTCTTTCTCTTTTCTGACTCTTTTTATGCCATGCACTATTCCATCAAGAGAGCAACTAGGAGACTTTCTCCTAAGTCTTTGCTGATGTCACTCTGCTAGTCAACTGGGTATCCAACTTTTCTTCCCCTCAATACAGCTAAAAGCAAGGAGTCATTGGTACAATTGAGTTTAATTGATAACACGCAAGAAATCTCAGACGTTCCCTGTTTTCAGCCTCCAGATTTATTTCATATTTTGAATGTGTAGCATAGAAAAAAAGAAAGAAGTTTCATTTTATATAGTGCCTTTTGTCAACCTCAGGATGTTCCAAAGTGGTCACAGCCAATGATGTATTTTTGAAGTGTAGTCATTGCTTGAAGTACCTTGGGACAGTTTCTTATGTTAAAGGCACCATATATTTGCAAGCTGTTATGTAGACAAATGTGGCAGCCAATAGACATGTATGACCTATAGCAAGGTCACGTAAATAGTAATGCGATAAATGATCAGTTAATCTGTTTTGGTGGTGTTGGTTGAGAAATAAATGTTGGCTAGGACACCAGGAGAATTCTTTGTTCTTCTTCAAATAGTGGAATCTTTTACCTCTACCTGATCAGGTAAACAGGTTTAATGTCTGATCTCAATGATGGCACCTCTGCCAATGCAGCACTCCTTAAGTACTCCATTGAAGTAGTCTTGATTATATGCTCAAGGTTTGTATTGGGCCATGAACCTATAATCTTTTGGCTCAGGGCCTACGATTGTGCCAAGCTGACCCTTAAATTACTATTGTGACTACTAATGGACAAACACTTAGGTGATAATTTTTAACCTTACTCGCCCAGCAGGAAACTGACGGGATCAGATTGGCCATCCAGTTTACACCCTGCCTAATTTTACTTTCCGGTGAAGCCAATAGAAAGTAAAATCAAGCATAGTGTAAAATGATGGCCCATCCGATCCCCTCAGTTTTCTGCTGGGTGGGTGAGGTTAACACTACTCAGTTAATGCATTTGCATGACATTCCTTTGTCTGCTACTTTAACTAAAAACTAACTTCCATTTTAAATTGTTTAGCTCCTCTGTGAAAATTTCATATGAAATTGTTAAGCAGCCATATGCTAATATTTCAGTTTAATTTCAAGGCTTTTTTAATAGTTTGGAACTTACATTGAACATTCACCTTTTCCTTATCTGTCTTCTCCAATGTGTTTCTCCCTAGTTGCTTCTTGTCACTATCAAAATGTCATCCTGTGCTTTGATAGCAGCAGTTTCAGTTCTTAAAGAGCATCTGATGCATCAAGCAGAAGCCTGCAGGAAGCAAAAGTTTTCAGTGTGCAGTTACGTCTCAAAATCCAAGACCTAAATAATCCATCCAACATAGACACACGATAATGCATTCCATAATTTATTCCAATTGTAATCTCAATAATATGTTGCTCCACATTATTTAGGGGATGTTTGACTCTGAACATTCATATTTTGATTACTTTGTGGTACATAATCTACATAAGAGGAAAATAAGAACATAGGAACAAGAAAAGACCATTCAGCCCCTCAAACCTGTTCTGACATTCAATTAGATCATGGCTCATCTGTACCTCAACTCCATTTACCCACCTTTGCACCATATCCCTTGATACCCTGACCTAACAAAAATCTATTGATCTCTGTCTTGAAAGTTTCAATTGACCCAGCATCCACAGCATTTTGGGGGAGAGAGCTCCAAATTTCTTCTACCCTTTGTGTGAAGAAGTGCTTCCTGATTTCACTCCTGTATGAACTGGCTCTAATTTTAAGATTATGGCCTCTTGTTCTAGATTCCCCTACCAGAGGAAATAGTTTCTCTGTATCTAACCAATCAAAACCTTTTAACATTTTAAACATCTTGATCAGATCACGCCTCAATCTTTTATATTCAGTGGAGTACAAGCCAAGTTTATGGAACCTGGCCTCATAATTTAACCTTTTTAATCACAGTATTATTCTTGTGAATCTACGCTGTATCCCCTCCAAAGCCAATGTATCGTACCTGAGGTGTGGTGCCCAGAACTGAATGCAGTACTCCAGATGGGGTCTGACCTAGGCTCTATACAACTGAAGCTTAACTTCCTTCCCTTTGTAATCCAGTCCCTTTGAGATAAAGACCAACATTCCATTAGCCTTTTTGACTTTTGTATGCCTGTCCACTAGCTTTTAGTGATTTGTGTACATGGACACCCAAATCTCTTTGCTCCTCCACAGTTCCTAGTTTCTCACCGTTTAGAAAATACTCCAATTTCTCTCTCTTAGATCACACTTCCCCACATTGAACTCCAGTAGCCACAATTTTGCCCACTCACTTAAAACAGATCAGTTGGAGTCTATTCAAGGGAGCAGGGCTAATTTTTGTAAATGTAATTAATACAAAGGTACAGTGTGAAATTTACAGAATTCTGCACCTTTGACATTTTTAAAGAATTTGAGCAAGAATCGTGCAGCTGCAGAAGATGAATTGTGTGCACTATATAAAGGATTCTGCAATGTAACCTTGCCACAATAGGAAGGAAAATGTTTTATCTTCCTGCTAAAATCATGCATCAAATGAGGAAAATGAAAGTCTGTACTCTGAATTATAAATAAATAAAATGAAACTAAATAACAATCTTCTAGAACAACAAACATATTTGGAACTGGGTAAAAGATTAGAAGGTAACCTTAAAGACAGGGAAAAAAAAACAAGATAGGTTTTTGTATGGGAGGAGGGAGTCAGCATAGACCCAGAGGAGGGAGGCCTTCAAAGGAATTATAGATCATGTTGGCAATGGAAATTCTGTGAATGCGATATATTTAGATTTCAGCACGGCTTCTAGTACCATGCCACACAAGCTATTCGCTCTCAAGATAGGAAAGCAGGGAGCAGGAGGCAAACTTTTGAGTTGGATTGAAAATTGCAAAGGATGGTTCTGAATGGAGCTATGTCAACATGGCAAAGGTTCACTAGTCAGGTGCTCCAGGGGTCAGTGCTGGGTCACTGCTGTTTAGTATATATGTGATTTGGTGGAGCTGGGCGGGGAGGTTTAAACAAAATGCAACAGGCAAGCCAAGTGCCAAGGAATGGGAATAGGTCAGGAAGGTGGACTGATGAGTGGCAAATGTAATTTAACATGGACAAGTGCAAGATAACAAGACTAGGGAAGAAAATTGAACTTTCAGAATACAAACAAATTGGCTCTAGGCTACAGAAAACAACAGAGTGAGGAATCTAAGGGCTATTGGGGAACACATTGAAAACAACAGCACAGTGTGCAGCAGCAGTAAGGGCAGTTGGGTAGCACAAATCCCAGGAAGTTCTGTAATAATGTTCTGTACAAGGCACCAGCGCTGCCACACCTGGAGTATAGTGTACAATTCTGGTCACCGTTCTACAGCAAAGATATCCAGGCATTGGAGGCAGTTGTGAAAAGCACAACAAAACTGATACCTAGTTTAAGGCATCTAAGCTATGAGAGATAGCGGAGCTTGGGATTACTAACACTCAAGAAGAGAATGTTTAGGGGAGATATCATTCATGTATTCAAGATTCTTAAAAGAAATAGATAACCTGAACCCTAATAATGGTCACAAATTCTATTATCATTCAACATCCATATAAGCATAATTAGTTCAATAGCAAAATACTGCGGATGCTGGAAATCTGAAATAACAGAAAATGCTGGAAACACTCAGCAGGTCAGGCAGCATCGTGGAGAGAGAAAAACAGAGTTAATGGGCTGGATTTTGTGAATGGAGACGTGCTGGAGGTGAGACTGCTGCTTGTCGGGTCTCAGTCCCGCCTCCATGTTCTGGCAAACCATCGGAATTTTCCCCTGATTGACCTTGTTAAGCCTGCCCTGCGGGCTCAGCAGGCCAATTAGGGGGAAGTCACTGACAGAGCACGTCAACGTCTGATGTGCCATCTGTCAAGACTTCTTGAAAGAAGACTATGTAGTTTGATTAGGCCTTGTGTTCAGGACTCATCAAACCTTTCAACTTTGCAGAAAGCAGATGACTGTTGGTTCAGAGGATCCAACAGCCAGTCTGTGAAATGTACAATGGCGATGTCGGGGACTCCGGAGCCACAGCGGATGAAGGCTGTAGGGAGAAACAAAGGTAAGTGAACATTTTTTAACACTTAACACTCACCTCACATACTTACCAATCTTTACTTGCACCCATCACTCATCCCTACATCTCAATTTCAGGCCCTTCCGACCCCCGTAGATCTCCCACTCAACTCCTCCAACCCGACGGGGTTCTCCGAGGGTTGGGAAGCCTTCACCTGAAAAGGTAAAATGGGACTAATCCTTTTTTCTGCCTGTTAACTACCTGTTAACAGGCAGTTAAAAGGATTTAATCCCTTTCCAGCCTCGGAGACGGGACCCAGGGCAGAACGGCTTCCCGCCTCCTGGCAAAAAGGCACGGAGGTGGGATGGGGGCGGGTTTGCCATCCGTCCCCACTTTCTGCAACTTTACCGGCAGTCCCGCCTCCATACCCACCTTCTCGGGGCTGACAAAATCCAGCCCAATGTTTCAGGTCTGTGACCCTTCGCCAGAACTGAGAACTGTAAGCATAAGTAGTTCCTGACTATCCATCAACAGCACACATCCTAGGCAGTTTTCATTGCCTTCACTTGGAGGTACTGGGGGCAATTTTGACTGTCTTCATCTGGTGTTAATGAGGTAGTAATAACCTCAAAATGGGGTTGGTAGACTTACCAGCTCATTAACACTAGCAACACATTCAGCTCCATTTTGAAATTGGCCTAAGCACCCACCTGTTTCAGGTAATAGGCCCAGTTTAATACAGACATTGGGATCCTCTGACATAAATGACTATAATGAAGTCCCCACTTAAAAAAAGACTAGACAGACCCAGGTAACTTTTGGCCCATTAGTTTGACATCAGTAATAGGAACAATGGTTGAGGGATTAGGGATGCAATATATGATTACTTGGATTGAGAGGAACATATTGGGGACACCCAGCATAGCTTCAAAAGAAGGAGGTCATGTCTTACAAATTTGATTATATTTTTTGAAGAAGTCACCAAGATGGTGGATGAGGAAAGCCCAGCAGACATTGTCTACTTAGACTTTCAAAAAGCTTTTTGACAAGATACTGCACAAGAGGCTTCCCTACAAGATCAAAGCCTCTGGTATTAGTGGTAATATATTGAGCTGGATTGAGAACTGGCTGATGATACCAAGATCTGTGAGTGATAAGACTGTAGATGCTCTACTGCTTCAGGCGGATCTTGATGGGGGATTGGACTTGTTACAAATTATGTTTAATGTGGAAAAGTGCAGTATTGAGCATATGGGCAGGGCAAATGCTCAACATACATACACCCTTCAGGGAAAAATATTATAGAAGGTGGAGAAAGAGTGAGTTCTGGGCATTCTAGTGCATAGATGTCCAAAAGTTTCACGAACAACAGCGTGAAGCGATAGTCAGAGCAAATAGGGTGTTGGGATGCATTTATAGAACAATTGACCATAAGACAAAGCGTACTATTTTGTCCATGTACAAGACCTTAGTCAGGCTGCACTTGGAATACTGTGTCCAGTTTTAGTCTCCTCACATGGTGGGTGATATTGAGGCTTTGGAAAGGGTGCAGAGGAGGGCCACTAGACTAATTCCCAGTATAAAGGATCTTAGTTATCAATCTGATCGAGGTTAATAAGATGAGGAAGGGAATAGGTTGTGTCCGAGTTGACAGTTTGTTCCAATTAACTAGATTAGGGAGGACCAGGGGGTCACAATTTTAAGTTGTATAAGGCCAGACCTAGGTTAGGTGTCAAACCGTCATTCTTTTCCCAGGCTCTGGAACAGGCTGGCACCTTATGCAGTGGACGCCGATTCATTGACTTCCTCCAAGGTGGACCTGTTTCTGGCTGGGGCAGAGATCACCTCTTACAAAATGTAGAGTGCAGCAGGGAATTCAGGGCCAGTGTGATCTCCTGGACTGTTTTCGATCACCGAAATGGGTCGGAGAGGAATTTCTTAGATATTTTTTCCCCAACTTGGCCTGGGTTTTTATCTGGTTTTTCGAATCTCCCAGAAAATCACATGGTTTTGGGTGGGGAGTGTATATACTGTGGTACACCAAGGTATCAATTGCATGGGACAGGCTGGATGGGCCCAAGGGTCTTTTCCTGTCTGTCATTGTTCAGATGTTCATAAATAGGACCCCGATTGCCATTTTAGGATGGAACAGGTCGGAGCCTGTGCAGTGCACACTCCGACCAGTTCCACGGTGTAAGATTTGCAAAATTTCTGCATTTCCCCGAAGGCTGTTATTAATAAACGGGACCCTGCGTGGACTGTTTAAAATCAAAAAGGGTACCCAAAATGGCGTCCGTGCCTCGTGGCAGCAAGCCTGAGAGATTTTAAAATGGACTCTACAACGCAGACAGCTTGGAGAAATCGAAGCCAAGCTGCAGCTTCTGTGAAGAGAAACTTTGTATTTTGGAACCGGACAGGACTCTGCATTATGCATTAGGCCGAACTGGAGGCAAATCTAAATTCAGTTTAAGCCTATAGTTAAGGCCATCTAGCAGTCTGCATACATTATCGGAAACAGATTAACTGAGCCATCGAGGCCGGACAAGGCCCATCAAGGAGATTTCAGGACAATACAAGTCAATTATCGGGTCGGTAGATGCGATTACCGGCCATCTAAAACCAGTTAGTATGGATTGCTACCATTATTTAAAATAGCCCGCCAAGATTAAAACAAAGAACTAACCTGATTTGGAGCGCAGATAAGGGTTTTCGACGAAGGTATAATTGAAGGCCCCCTCGGGTAGCAAGGAGTTCAAGTTCAGTGTAGTTCAAGTTTTCGGTCGGGTGCTCGCGTTGGTTGGTGTGCTGGTGCTGCTCTTCGGCCCCTCGCCCTCGTGGCTGCCGCTCTTCCCTGTCCCACGCTTACCCCCTGGCCTTTGCCCGTGCCCTTTTCCCACACCATCTGGAACTAGCCCCGGCACCGGGTCGGGCGGACACGGACAATTCAGGCCAGGCGAGGTGGGACGCGACGAGGGGAGGAGGGAAGACCACCGGAGAAAGACCAACTGAGGAGCGGCTTTGAATTATTGGGCCTTCAGCCTCAGCCGACCTTCGAATAACTGCACACCAACTCAATCTGGCGGCTGTCGACGAAGAATCACCCCTGCAAGGTAAAGTACCCAAACAGAGACTTTAACTTTGGGGTACTCGAACCTGGACAATGCCCTTGCAGCGCCTGGAGGCCACGTGACGACGACAAGCTCCAGAGAGCACCAAGAGCGAACCCCGAACCCAACCGCTGTTTTGAGTCTAACAAACCTTTTTATTGGTGAGCATGAAGTTCTGACCCCTCATAGCTTAATATAGTTAGGTATTAGGGGTGGGATAAGGATAAGGGGTTTTGTTAAGATAGTTGTTTTCCCTCGATGTGCCATGTGTTCCCCATTCCCTGTATAAGCATAGTTATTATTCTTTTGCATTTGTATTTTTGCCTGTAGAAGTGTACACTAATAATTTTTCCCATGAGATTTTATCAAGTTTTTCCTCTTCAATAAAATCTTGGTTTTGTTTACATCCAACCACCTGTCTATTTGAGTCTTCTCTGTACCGCCGCCTTGTACAAGTCCGGTGTCTAGAACCCAGGGGCGTGGGAGCGATTCGAACCGCTCACAACACAGTCAGGGGCATAACTGACTGGGCGTACGCGCCACCACCACAGGCCACCCCCTACAACGGGCGATGGAATCGAAGAATCCCTCTAAAGTTAAGTGTTGAATTATTTTTTGTGGGGCCCAGAGGAGTAGGAATGCCCCTCCGGGTCCCACAAATGTAATCTGGGCCATTGCCAACCCAGGACCCCACCCTTCATGATCGCAACCCTCCCCGCCCACCCCCCACACAACTTATCTTGCTGGTGGCTGCCCCAGCCCAATTTTGAGGCCTCAATCTGGCGAGCTGTATCAGGATGCTTGTTTGGATCCCACAGCTCACCTGCCAAATTTAAATGAGGTCAACGCCTCAAAATCATGGGGGCCACTACGCCGCTGGAATGGGTGGCTGACCAACACACTCTGCCAGTCAGTCGCCCAAAAGTCAAGACCGATCTCATTGCGCCCAGCTGTAGAACCCCTATCACTGCCCAAGAATAGAACTTTGATTTTCAAAAATAGAACTGCAGCTATTTTATAGATTTTTCTTTTTCCTGTAAAATATACAGCAAGTTAAAAATGGTTCAAGTTGGCTGGTTTCACACTAATGCTCCATTATGATTGCTCAAATAAGACTTGATAAAGTGCCACATCGACTTGCTAGCAAAATTGAAGCCCAGCGCATTACAGGGTCAGTGGCATCGTGGATACAAAATTGGCTAACAGACAGAAAGCAAAGAGTAGTGGTGAACAGTTGTTGTTCAGACTGGAGGGAAGTAAACAGTGGCTTTCCCCAGGGGTTGGTATTAGGACCACTGCTCTTTTTAATCTATATTAATGGGTGTACAGGGCATAATTTCAAAGTTTGCAGATGGCACAGAGATCGGAAATGTAGTAAACAATGAGGAGGATAGTAGCAGACTTCAGGAGGACATAGAAAGGCAGGTTAAATGGGCAGACAGATGGCAGATGAAATTTAATGCAGAGAAGTGCGAAGTGATGCATTTTGGAAGGAAAAATGAAGAGAGGCAATATAAACTAAATGGTACAATTTTAAAGGGGGTGCAGGAACAGAGGACCTGAGGGTTTACATACACAAATCTTTGACGGAAAAGAAAGAAAGACTTGCATTTCTATAGCGCCTTTCACAACCACCGGATGTCTCAGTGCTTTACAGCCAATGAAGCACTTTTTGAAGTGGAGTCACTGTTGTAATGTGGGAAACGTGGCAGCCAATTTGCGCACAGCAAGCTCCCACAAACAGCAATGTGAAAATGACCAGATAATCTGTTTTTGTTATGTTGGTTGAGGGATAAATATTGGCCAGGACACTGGGGATAACTCCCCTACTCTTCTCCGAAATAGTGCCGTGGGATCTTTTACGTTCACCTGAGTGAGCAGACGAGGCCTCGGTTTAATGTCTCATGAGGATGAAGATGGCAGGACAAATTGATAAGGCTGTTAAAAAAGCATTTAAATAGAGGTATAGAGTACAAAGGAAAGGAAGTTATGGTAAAGTTTTATAAATCACTGGTTAGGCCTCAGCTGGAGTATTGTGTTCAATTCTGGGCACCTTTAGAAAGGATTCAAGGCCTTGGAGAGGTTGTAGAGGAGATTTACCAAAATAATACCAGGGATGAGGCATTTCAATCATGTGGAGAAATTGAGAAGCTAGGATTGTTTTCTTTAGGGCTGGATTTTGTCAATGGGGGCACGTTGGGGGCGGGACTGCTGGTTGTCGAGTTTCAGTCCTGCCCCCAGTGTCATCTGACCAACCCACGCTGTTTTCCCTTGATTGACCTTACCAGCCAATTCAGGGAAAGCCAGTGACAGATAACGTCAGTGTATGACACTTCATCCCTCGCAAAAATTTTGACAGATGAATTGTCAGCATTTGACAGCTTTGAGAAGCTGTCAAACACTGATAATCTCTGCTCTAAGGTGAGCCCTTGCACAGAAGGCTCACCAAAACCACTCTCATCAGCAGAAAGCAGATGGCTGCTGCATCTGAGAATGCAGCAGCCATTCTGTCATCTCTGCCGTTGAGATGAGGCACCTTCGGATCACCAAAGGTTGAAGCCTGCAGGAAGAAGCAAAGGTAAGGAAACTTTTTCCAACACTTTTCACTCACCTCTCATACTTACCTCTCCACACTTGCACCCATCACTCACCTCCAAGGTGGACTTTTCGACCCCTCTCACCCCCGCAGACCCACTGCTCGCCTCACTGACCCTGGCGAGGTTTGCAGCCATCGGGAAGCCCGCACTTGCAGGGGTAAAATGGGGATAAGCCTCAAAACTGCCCGCTAACTACCTGTTAACAGGCAGTTAATGTGCTCTAAGCCCCTTCCTGCCTCTAGGAGATGGGTCCCTGCGCAAGTCGGGGACCCGCCTCCCGGGAAGATGGCACGGAGGCGGGTTGGGAGCGGGATCGGTTCCGCTCCCAGTTTCTGCCATTTTCTCGGCAGTTCCACCTCCATACCCACTTCCCCAGGACTGGGAAAATTTCCCCCTAGTGTAGAGAAGATTAAGGGGAGATTTAAAAGAGGTGTTCAAAATTATGAGGAGTTTTGATAGAGTAGATAGGGAGAAACTGTTTCCACGGGCAGGAGGGTCAGTAACCAAAGGACACAGATAACGGGCAGAAAATCCAGGGGAGAAATTTGGCGAACATATTTTACACAGCAAGCCAGCACAGACAAGGTGGGCTGAATGGCCTCCTTTCGTGCTGTATGGTTATATGATAAAATGAAAGTTCACACCTATGATCGACGCTTGGTGAGTTGGCTCCTCACCATCACTGGAATGTGCTGAGCAAAGGCCAATCACTAACTCATAAGCATGGAGCTAGAGTTTCACCATGATAACACACGCAAAAACATTCCAAACTCCCTCGATGGTGGTTAGTGAAACTGTGAGATTCTGTTTGTAAAGAATCAAATTAGACAACTTTGCTGAAACCAGCCCAGGTCTCAATTCATTGAATTAATAGTACAATTGAAACATTACAGAAATGACTCTGAGGTGACTGGATGTTAGTAAATTATATACAGTTGCAAATGTTTGACTGGAAACTGAAACACAGAGGCTGAAATTTTCCGGGGTGTCAGCGGGTGGGACCCCGCTGTCCACCTGCCGCAATGCACCTTTCCCAATGTCGGGTCTGTCAGTGCTGAGCAGACCCAGCAGGCAGCAGTGGGCGACCCAATGAAACTCATTATAATGGCCAGAATTTTCCGGGTTGCCAGCAGGCGGGATCGGTGACGGGTCGGGTGGGAAAGTTTTTTTTTTGACCAGGTCAGGAACCCATTTTCAACCCGCCACAATGCGCCTTTCCCACTGTTGGTTTTGTCAGCACTGAGCAGACCCGACAGGCAGCGGTGGGTGACCCAATTAAATGAATTATAATGCACTTACCAGACCCTTAACAGGCTTTTTTACCTGACTTTTTAACTTTAACTTCATGGCCACGGGAACTATGCTGTTCGGTGACCACATCTTTCAACCTGAGGTGGGAGTTCAGTGGCCATTGCTTCAGTTGATTACTTGACAGCTTCAAGCTGGAGCAATGGCCAGTAAAAGCTCCCACCTGACAGATATCACTTTGCTCAACCATAAGCTCTTCCTCACTGCATTTCCACAACAGATTCAGCATGCTGCAAGCCTTTCCATAAGTCTCAATCCAGTCTCACTTCACTACTTCTCCCACATTGACAGACTGCTTCTGTCATCTGTACTTCGCCTGCCATCTATTTCATCAGCACGGTTGCCCTTTATACTCTCTCAACTTGGTCCTCAGAATCCCACCATGATCCGCCCCAACACCAGCAGCACCAACAACAACACCAACAATCTCCTGATGCTGCACAGGACAGAGGACATCAACTGCCCAACATTGCTGCCTGTGAGGCCAGGGTGGCCTCATCATGGCCAGATTTAGAGAAGCGTGCAATAAGGGCACAGCAGTCATCATGGGTGACTTTAATCTACATATAGATTGGGCTAACCAAATTAGTAACAATACTGTGGAGGAGGAATTCCTGGAGTGTATACGGGATGGTTGCCTGGACCAATATGTCGAGGAACCAACTAGGGATCAGGCCATCTTAGACTGGGTATTATGCAATGAGAAAGGATTAATTAGCAATCTTGTCGTGCGAGGCCCCTTGGGTCGGAGCGATCATAATATGATAGAATTTTTCATTAAGATGGAGAGTGAAGTAGTTGACTCAGAGACTAAGGTCCTGAATTTAAATAAAGGGAACTATGAGATGCGAGTTGGGTAGGATTGATTGGGTAATGTCACTCAAAGGGTTGACGGTGGATAGGCAATGGCAAACATTCAAAGATCGCATGGATGAACTACAGAATTTGTTTATCCCAGTTTGGCATAAAAATAAATCAAAAAAGGTGACTCAACCGTGGCTAACAAGGGAAATTAGGGATAACATAAGATCCAAAGAGAGGACATATAAATTGGCTAAAAATAGCAGCAAACCTGAGGATTGGGAGCAGTTTAGGATTCGGCAAAGGAGGACAAAGGGATTAATTAAGAGGGGGAAAATAGATTATGAAAGTAAGCTTGCAGGGAACATAAAAATTGACTGTAAAAGCTTTTATAGATATGTGAAGAGAAAAAGATTGGTGAAGTCAATCGTAGGTCCCTTACAGTCAGAATCAGGGGAATTTATAATGGCGAACAAAGAAATGACAGGCCAATTATATACATATTTTGGTTCTGTCTTCACAAAGGAGGACACAAATAACCTCCCAGAGATGTCAGGGAACATAGGGACTAATGAGAGGGAGGAACTGAAAGAAATCAATATTTGTAGGGAAATGGTGTTGGGGAAGTTGACGGGATTGAAGGCCGATAAATCCCCAGGGCCTGATAATCTACATCCTAGGCTACTTAAGGAAGTGGCCCTGGAGATAGTAGATGCATTGCTGGTCATCTTCCAGAACTTGATACATTCTGGAACAGAACCCATGGATTGGAGGGTAGCTAATGTTACCCCACTATTCAAAAAAGGTGATAGAGAAAAAGCAGGGAATTATAGACCGGTAAGCCTGACATCGGTAGTGGGGAAAATGCTAGAGTCCATTATAAAAGATGTAATAGCAGAGCACTTGGAAAGCAGTGACAGGATCGGACAAAGTCACCATGGATTTACAAAAGGTAAATCGTGCTTGACTGATCTACTGGAATTTTTTGAGGATGTAACTGGTAAAATAGATAAGGGAGAACCAGTGGATGTGGTGTATTTGGACTTTCAGAAGGCTTTCGATAAGGTCCCACACAAGAGATTGGCGTGCAAAATTAAGCCACATGGGATTGGGGGCAAGTTATTGACTTGGATAGAGAACTGGTTGGCAGATAGAAAGCAAAGAGTTGGAATAAACGGGTCATTTTCCGAGTGGCAAGCAGTGACTAGTGGGGTACCGCAAGGATCGGTGCTAGGACCCCAGCTGTTCACAATATATATTAATGATCTGGACGAGGGAATTGGATGTAATATCTCCAAATTTGCAGATGACACAAAGCTGGGTGGGAGGGTATGCTGTGAGGAGGATGTCGTGAAACTGCAGTACGATTTGGACAGGTTGGGTGATTGGGCAGAAACATGGCCCAAGAGAGAGAGAGACAAGGAGGGAGGGGGGACAGAGACAGCTGGAGAGGGGCAGAGATAGAGGGACAGAGGGAGATGGACAGAGAGAGGGGGATAGAGAGAGATCGACAGAGAGGTGTGAGGTTATCCACTTTGGTGGCAAAAACAGAAAGGCAGATTATTATTTGAATGGCAATAGATTGGGAGAAGGGGAAGTGCAACGAGACCTGGGTGTTCTTGTGCACCAGTCGCTGAAAGTAAGCATGCAGGTGCAGCAGGCGGTTAAGAAGGCAAATGGTATGTTGGCCTTCGTAGCAAGAGGGTTCGAGTACAGGAACAAGGATGTCTTGCTGCAGTTGTACAGGGCCTTGGTGAGACCGCACCTTGAGTATTGTGTGCAGTTTTGGTTGCCTTATCTGAGGAAGGATGTGCTTGCCATGGAAGGAGTGCAGCGAAGATTCACCAGGCTGATACCTGGGATGGCAGGAATGACGTATGAGGAGAGATTGTGTCAATTGGGCTTATACTCACTGGAATTTAGAAGATTGAGAGGAGATCTCAATGAAACCTATAAATTTCTGTCAGGCCTGGACAGACTAGATGCAGGAAGGATGTTCCCGATGGCCGGGGAGTCCAGAACCAGGGGTCATAGTCTAAGGATAAGGGGTAAGCCATTTAGGACTGAGATGAGGAGGAATTTCTTCACCCAGAGAGTGGTGAACCTGTGGAATTCTCTGCCACAGAGGGTGGTGGAGGCCAGTTCATTAAATATATTCAAGAAGGAGTTGGATATATTTCTTAAGGCTAAAGGGATCAAGGGATATGGGGAGAAGGCAGGGACAGGGTACTGAATTTGGACGATCAGCCATGATCTCATTGAATGGCGGAGCAGGCTAGAGGGGCCGAATCGCCTACTCCTGCTCCTTTCTTCTATGTTCCTATATTTACTTCACTTGAAGCTGTACACCATGGCTGCCACATGATGTGCCACGTTGGCACCACCCCACACCAACACCATAAAGCATCCCTACAATGACCAAACCATTCATTTCACACTCACATTGCTGGAGGTACCGTTATGTCTCACTGCATTCACTGCAACTCATTAAGCCACTTCCAAAGGTGCACACAAATCTGTTCAATACCAGAAAGTGTTGAAAATAAAGATTTCAATGTTTGACAAAACATTAATAGAAACTTTACATAAACATTGGATAAAATACCCAAGTGCCTACCCTTGTGTGTTGTTAGTTGGTATGATTGCACTAGGGGGCTGAGTGAGATGGAGATGTGATAATGTAGATAGAGAGGGATGGGTGGAGGTGCAAGGTATGATGGTGTGAGTAAGGATGTGCAGGAGTAGGGTAGGGAAGGCAGAGTGAGGGGGGCTGTGATGAGAGGCACAGCAGGATGAGGTTGTGTAAGAAATAGCTATTGGGTTCATAGATGCAGTTTGACTCTTAGAACAGAAATTAAAATGCAGTCAGGAACAAATGGGTGAAGTGTCAGCAAGGTCAATTAACAAACACCAAAATGATAAGGAGATCGTAAAATGCAAGAAAACACGGGAGGATAGTCATAGCTAGACAATAAGGAGCCACGAAGCCATAAAATGTCCTTAAAGAAACATAACAAAACATGCCTCAGAAAGAGAAGAGAAAGGCCTCGGCAGCCATGTAGAAAAAGGCAGTGAGGGATGTTTTCCCACACCACACTTGGGATATAGATGAGTATAGGTGATTGACATTAGATAGATCACGGCCCACTGAAATAACATTAAATATAGTGGGCTGAGAGCAGAAGTCAGACAGCGAGGGGTGAAGGCTTTTTCGAGGTGGAAATCAATGCTGGCTCAGGCCTAACACCTTGACTAAGTTTAGCCTCTGAGGTGGATCAATGCTGCCTCACGCCTAACACCTCCAACACCCCCGGGGACGAATAGACAGAAGTGACTGCTGTTACAGGCTGCAGAGACCCACTGGCCCAAGACCTCCACGCTGTCTCATCAGACATCTAACCAACCGTCCGTCCG
Source organism: Somniosus microcephalus (assembly GCF_052327205.1). Taxonomy (NCBI): domain Eukaryota; kingdom Metazoa; phylum Chordata; class Chondrichthyes; order Squaliformes; family Somniosidae; genus Somniosus; species Somniosus microcephalus. Next base: position 75,417,472 of record NC_140988.1, on the reverse strand, counting down.
GTCGTGGTGTTCCGCTTCGGGAGTCGTAGATCGCTTTCTACTGTCACAGGTTGTATGTCTATTATACTCAGCTTAAACCATATGTAATACCTGATTATGCTTTAAAGCTGTAGCTCTTTAATAAAAGCCTTGCATCTTCTAAAACCTTTTGGGTAATCTGTGTGTGGCCTGTGATCCTAATCTTAAGTTGAGTGTGGCTTTGTACTAACATTTCGTGATCTACTGAGATCATTAAAATGTTTGTGGCACTGCACCCATGTCCTCCTGACCACATCCCTGCTTGCTCCTCCTGTACAATGTGCAACCAGGCTGTTTTGGCCTCCTGGGGAGGTGTCCTCTGCCCATCGGAAGGGAAGGGGGCCTCCCTGCATGCTCTGACTCCCTCCATAAGCACATGGAGGGAGTCATCGGAGAACCTGGGTGCAGCCCTCTGCCTCTGTGCAGTCATTGTCAGTGTTTGTAGTACCTCAATGCTGTCGAACACTGACAGCACAAATGTCAAAAGAAAGTTGGCCATGGCCCCTTTAAGGAAAGTGGCTGATGACGCATCATGAATGACGTCACCAGACCCGCTTCTGCTAATTGGCCCGGGAAACGGGCCAGACGGGCTTAACAAATTCATTTTAGGCAGCGGGATGGAGAAGGCAGCGGGGTCGCGGCCGGCCATCGACACCGCCCACACTGGACCCGCCGAGGTGAGCAAAATCCCGGCCAGAGTTACAGTAATTTAAATATACAGTTTTCATAGTAGTGGTGCTTGATTGTTTGATGGTTGATCTCGAGTTCAATGTTTTGTTCATTGTATTATGTTTGAAACAAATAGGAGAAAATTACTAAAATAACAGAAAATGCTGGAGATACTCAGTATCTGACCTGCTGATTATCTCCAGCATTTTCTGCTTTTATTTCAGATTTCCAGCATCTGCAGTATTTTCTTTTTGTAGGAGAAAATGACTGCTATGGATATAAATTGATACCTGTCAGCATTGTTAACAATAAAGAGCCCAGCGAGCAGTGCGCCTGAGTTCCTCAAGTACTCTTAATTTCCTGTGGAGTTCAATTTGTTTTGAAGGACATTTCTGATGAAGTGATAGTGTTAGTAATAGAAGAAAAATGAGTGTGCAGACTCTCCTAGAATTCAGCACAATTCTAGAAGTGTTCATTGGTGCAATAAGAGAGTCACATAGAGCTTAACCTATTTCAGAATTTGCAAATACATTAAAGGTTCTTAAGACAATCTGGGAAAGAATTTATGCTGTTTGATATCATCACTGGGAGCATTCTGCACTACAGCTGGTCAGCAATAACCTTGTGTTACACTCTATTTTTAAAATGTAGCATGTGTTATCAATAAAGAGCCCAGCAAGCATTTCTCCTGATTTCCTCAAGCACTCTTAACTTGTTTTGAGGATATTTGACAAAATTAGTAGAATTTTTGAGGATGTAACTAGCAGGGTAGATAAAGGGGAAAACGTGGATGTTGTATATTTGGATTTTATTCGTTCATGGGATATGGGCGTTGCTATCAATTTAATTCAATTCAAATCACTTTATTGGCATGACAAGTTACATCTTATGTTGCCAAAGCATCAGAAAACATTCATGTTTGTTCACAAAAATACAGATCTATCCATACAGTGTATAAACAGATATATCCCTGAGTGTATAAATATATACTTTCATATAATTTATATATACTCTTTTCTTATATTTACTGGTTGTCCCTCTGTTTATGGCAAGCTGTAACATAGTGTGCCGCTAGTGTTATGCAATTTCTCTCTTCCCCTAGTAGGTATGGGAGTTTTTGGTCGTCATTCAAATTTCTGAATTCCGGGCATATTTTTGTGAATTTTGGGTAGAAATTCTCCCTTATGCCCTGATATCAAGACCAGCATTATTGAGCATCCCTAGTTGTCCTTGAGAAGGTGATGGTGAGCCGCCTTCTTGAAAGTCCGTGAGGTGAAGGTACTCCCGCAGTGCTGTTAGGAAGGGGGTTTTGACCCAGCAACGATGAAGGAATGGCGATATGTTTCCAAGTCAGGATGGTGTGTGACTTGGAGGAGAACTTGCAGGCAGTGGTGTTCCCACGCACCTACTGCCCTTGTCCTCCTAGGTGGTAGAAGTTGTGGGTTTGGGAGGTGCTGTCAAAGAAGCCATGGCTAGTTGCTGCAGTGCATTGTGTAGATGGTACACACTGCAGCCACGGTGTGCCAGTGGTAGAGGGAGTGAATGTTTAAGGATATTAGGGTGCCAATCAAGCGGGCTGCTTTGTCCTGGATGGAATTGAACTTCTTGAGTGTTGTTAGTGCTGTACTAATCAGGCAAGTGGAGAGCATTCCATCACACTCCTGACTTGTGCCTTGTAGATAACGGAAAGACTTTGGGGAGTCAGGAGGTGAGACACTCGCCTCAGAATACCCAACCTCTGACCTGCTCTTGTAGCCAGCGTATCCATGTGGCTGGTCCAGTTAAGGTTCTGGTCAATGGTGACCCATAGGATGTTGGGGGATTTGGTGAAGATAATGCCGTTGAATGTCAAGGGGCGGTGGTTAGACTTTCTCTTGTTGGAGTTAGTCATTGTCTGGCACTTGTGTGGCATGAATGTTACTTGCCACTTATCAGCCCAAGCCTGAAAGTTGTCCAGGTCTTGCTGCACGTGGGCATGGACTGCTTCCTTATCTGAGGAGTTGCGAATGGAACTGAACACTGTGCAATCATCAGTGAACATCCCCACTTTTGACCTTATTATGGAGGGAAGGTCACTGATGAAGCAGCTGAAGATGGTTGGGCCTAGGACACTGCCCTGAGGAACTCCTGCAGCGATACCCTGAGGCCTGGGACAGAGATGATTGGCCTGCAACAACCACAACCATCTTCCTTTTTGCTAGGTATGACTCCAGCCAGTGGTGAGTTTTCCCCTGATTCCCATTGACTTCAATTTTACTAGGCTCCTTCATGCCACACTTGGTCAAACGCTACCTTGATGTCGAGGGCAGTCACTCTCACCTCACTCTATAATTCAGCTCTTTTGTCCATGTTTAGAAAAAGGCTGTAATGAAGTCTGGATCCGAGTGGTTCTGGCAGAACCCATTGGTGAGCAGGTTATAGGTGAGTAAGTGCTGCTTAATAGCACTGTCGACGACACCTTCTATCACTTTGCTGATGATTGAGAGTAGGTTGATGCGGCGGTAATTGGCCGGATTGGATTTGTCCTGCTTTTTGTGGACAGGACATACCTGGGCAATTTTTCACATTGTCGGATAGATGCCAGTGTTGTAGCTACACTGGAACAGCTTGGCTGGAGGTGCTGCTAGTTCTGGAGCACAAGTCTTCAACACTACAGTCAACATCGTGAACGGTTTTGATAGAGTAAATAACTCTGTTTCTAGTGCAGGACGGTCAGTAACCAGAGAACTCAGCATTAAGGTGATTGGCAAAATACCAGAGGCGACATGAGGAAACATTTTTTTTAAACAGCATGTTGTTTAGTTCTGGAATACACTGCCTGAAAGGGTTGTGAAAGCAGATTCAATAATAACTTTCTAAAGTGAATTGGATAAATAATTTAAGGGAAAAAATTTACAGGGCGGGGGAGTGGTATTAGTTGGATAGCTCTACCAAAGAACCGGCACAGGCACTATGGGTCGAGTGGCCTCTTTCTATGCTGCATCATTCTGTGATCAATTATTCTATGATTCATGGCATTGTTTGAGGGAGGAATGTTAGAGGACATTGATAATTATGGTTGCGGGAGGAATGTTGGACAGGCTGCTGAGAGGACTCCCTGGGCTTCTTTGAGCAGTTCACTTGAGCAAGGGCCTCATCAGAAAGACCGCAGGGTCTTATTTAAACTCGGTCCACCAGGCAGGAATGGTAGCGACCATAAAATCAGAGTGCTGCAGTGAAGGCCATCTTATGTTGGTATTGCTAACCTAAACTAAGCAGTTTGAATCCTGCTTGTTAATGACTTCTCTAATGCCCCTTGAGTGCTATACCCTAAGCCTGACATTGGAGTCCAACCTCTCCCCTGATTGACACTGAAGCCTATGAGATACCAGCCATTTTCCACCATCTGGTCTTCCTGCAGAGGTTCATCCAGTGAGGGAGGGAAGCCCTCACATTTAGAGGCACTCCCTAATTTTATTCCTAACTGCCCCTAACCAGAATAGAGACCTTCAAACTTTTCCTCTATAACCCAAGCATCACCATCCTCACCAGATCCAAACTTCCCCAAACTTGGAAATCAGGGAACTGAGATTATTGAAGATTGCCAAGATTTTCAACTCTAGATACGCTAATTCTTGAACATAATTCTAGTACAGTGCATTAGGAAATTCTTCAGGAACTGAAAAAATATAGAATAAGTTGGAGAAAGAGATGGCACTAATTATGGGCAAATTTAATTATCTAGAACTTAAGGAGAAGTATGGTGGAGCTATTTCAAAAGGAGACTTAAATCATAGAATTTGTAGAGGAATATTTGCTTTGCAGCATATTAGAATGATTGATGTGATTGTGAGTCAGAGGTAATAGAAATATTCAGGTTGAGGAACATTGAGTACTAGTGAGAATGTCACCAGAGTTAAAATAAAAACAGAGGTATCAAGCATATGGGATCCTTGGCTATATAAACAGATTTACTGAAGCCAATTGTAGTGCTCCTGGCACCACCCTGAGGTTAACTAACTCAGCATAGAATAGAGATCAAATACGCTTTGTACGGTTTAAAGGCTCACTGAGCCATTGGGGGGAACTCCATGTCGGACTTTAAGCAGAAAGAAGTTATTTCATCAAAGGTGCTATAAGGGTCATTATTTTGTCTATGACAAATTTAACCAATATTTATTCAATTTCAAAATCATTTAAAGTTACACAATGTTTAATCTGCTTCATTTCTTCGCTCATTGAACTAAAATCAGCTCACCTGAAATCATATAATCATAGAATGATATGGCACAGAATGAGGCCATTTGGCCCATCGTGCCCGTGCTAGATGTTTGAAAGAGCTATCCAATTAATCCCACTACATTGCCCTTCCCCCATAGCCCTGCAAATTTTGCCCTTTCAAGCATTTATCCAATTCATCTGATGTCTGACATCCAATCTCTGGCCCCGATGTCCGACCCCCAATGTCCAATCCCCTGATATCTGAGCCGAATGTCCAACCCCTGTAGGATTCACAAAATTGGACTTTGTATTAATAAGGGTCAAATGGCAGAAGAGGTCATGATTTTAAAGACTGTTTTAAAAGAAACCCAGAAAAAGGGGCATTCAAAATGGCCACCATACCATGTGACCAGCTTATTGGGACACTTTAAAATGGTTCCTGCGCAACCTCAGACAGCTTTGTGGATTCAACCCACAGCAGGTTCTGGAAGCCATTTCTGAGAGAACGAAACCAGACCCACATGTATGCATATGGATTAGATGCAGATCCAGTCAAGATCGGCCTGGAGACAGAGGCCATCAAAATGTTGACCCAGAAAAAAGGGGACAATTTCATATTCATGACAACAGCACCCAGGACTAGATAACGAGATCAGCAGGACATTAAAAACAATGAAGGTAATTCCAGACCAGAGATGGGCCTTCACCGGCCATTTAAAACATTTTAAAATATAATAATTACCCCGCTGTGCTCCCAGCCCGCCAAAAGTAAAACAAAGACCAACCTGATTTTGGGCAGGAGACGGAAGTTTCTGGAAGAAAGGTATATCTGGAAGACTTGTTGGCAGTTGGGGAAAAAAAAAGAGAGAGACACAGCTTGAATCCGAACACTCAGAAGAAGAAGCAGGCACTCGCAGGAGGAAGAAGAATGCCAACATCAAGAAGGCCGTCTCGAAGCTGGCGTCCCACCCCGGGGAAACACATCGGGAGATCATCGACCATCCCCGGGCCATTGCCGGAACGAGAGGCCATCGACCCAACTTGGGAGAAGAGACAAAAAAATAAAAACCCCAAGAGAAGAAACCTTCCAGCCACCCCGATTGGAAGGAGAAGAGATAAAAAGGAAACTGAAGAAGCGATGGGAGCCAGCCCAAGGCTCCTCTGACCAGGGTCGAGCCGACGATCCTCGACCCCGCCGACATCCAGGCCCGCCGGTGTCCAACCGCCCCCGACCCCCACCTCAGGAGAGAGGTGTGGCGCAGCTCGCAGGGGCTCCACGATCCACGTGGAGACGAAACGCCTGAAAGGACCAAACACAGACTCGATTTCAAAACCTTGCACTTCCTAGTGGGATTGGTGAGCATGTTTCTTGCCCTTCACAATCAGATCTAGATAGGTTTAATAAGGGGGTGGATTTTAAGGGTACAATTAACATGAGTTGTTGTCCCTCGATGTTCCGTGTGTTTCTTTATTTCATGATGATCTTTGTAGAGTATAAGATGCCTGTATTTGCCTTAGTTAGTACTGTGTCATTATGATTTGCTTGTGTGTTTTTCCATCCCATGTACTCCCTTATCTGCTTGCATTTGATTTGATATTTTTCCTTATGCAATAAAATTTCATTTTGTTTCATCAAACTTGGTCTACAAGAGTTTTCTCTACATTGTAGTTCCTGCCCTACGTCCAGAGTATAGAATCTAAGGGGCGAGTGGGTCGAACCACTCAAGGTTTTACTGTGCAAGAGAGAGAGGCCTCTAGAGAGAGAAACCTCAAGGAAATCTCTCAAGGAAAACACCTTACAGAAAATGGCGACCGCGGCAGGACTCTGGCAGCAGGATTGCAATGTAGTAGATCCAAGTTTGAATGGTCAAAATGCAATGGATGAGAGGATAGCGAATTATGTCTTTGGCAAGGTAAATCTCACTAAACAGTGGATTTCCGATCTCTTGCTGGATGGGCGCCCGGTGGACGCAGCCATCAGGTGGACAGAGAGCAAAGAGCATAAGAAGTCAGTCGAGAAGGCAGTGTGGCTGATGTGTTACAAGCAGGTCCAGATTTTGGACTGGGTCGTTGCAGCACAGGCAGCCAAGATCACAACCCAGGCAGCAGAGATAGAGGAAAAGGCCATGGGAGGGGAAAAACTCATCACAGCACTTCACGCGCTGAATCAGGAATGCCAAGTGGCAGCTAGTCAACATCAGGCGAGGATAGAGTACCTGGAGTGCCAGGTTACTGAGGCAAAGATTAATGAAACGAGGATACGGGAGAAAAGCGCCCGCCTCGCACAACAGCTAAGAGCGCAGGAGGAGAGAGTAGTGGAGGTTAAGGCAGCTTACAAGCTAGCCCTCGAGCACGGGTTTGAGATCACAGACCACGGCCCCTGCCAAAAGACCATAGAGGACCTAAGAACGGCCCTGGTAAAGGCAAAAGGCATGGTGTGTCTCGTCAGCCCGAAAGCTAGTCACATGGACTTTTTAAAGGAATCAAAACAGCCGATTCCAGCTGAGGTGACTGTGGTACCAGCCACCGAGCCCTCAGCACCGCCGAGCTATAGTGAGACTTGGTCGGAAAAGGAGGGGGTAGTGAAAGAGGAGGTAGCCGAGGTGGAGTGTGAGGAAGAACCACTGGTCGCAAAGCCGGGACCGGCACCAATGCGTCCCGCTCGGCACCAGAGGTTCAGTCCCAACGCTGCCGATGGCAGTATCGGACCCCACCAGAACCAGCTCATGGTGCCCTACACTGGCCCGCAATTAAGGTCCATGGTGAGCCACCTCACACGACTCACAGTAAAGGGAGATCCCTCGATTCATTTCAGGGAGATAGAGGAAACAGCAGCCATCAATGACTGTGATGATCAGGAACAGGTCAAACTGTTGCTTTTCTCCCTGGATTCCACAATCCTTCAGTGCCTCTCAGAGGATGGTAAGCGGGGATGGAAAGGGTATGCGGATCTGAGAGAGGAAGTTTTAGAAGTAATGGGAGTGGACGACGGTAGTCCGTTCGACCGTGTAGAAGGGACCATGCAGCTATCTGGAGAGCCCCCATGGGTTTTCGCAGAAAGGCCATGGCCAGTGTATCGACACAGCTGTCCGGGTATGCCTGAACGGGCTCTATGAGCAATGAACAGTGGGTTCATTGGCTCAGTTGTTTGGTTACCAACAGCTTGCCAGAGATACGGGCCCTAGCCAGATCTTGGTTTGATCCCCAAGGTCCCGGCGTCACGGAGGAGACGGTGCTCCATCAGTTCAATGTAGCGTACAAGAATTGTAGAGGTCAGGAAACACCTCCCCAGATGGGAAAGGTGCATGAGGCAAAACCCACAGCCCCAAGCAAGAAGGAGTGGTGTCAGGAGGGGAATCGCCTTGTCCAAGCCAAGCTCAATTGCTACGGGTGTGGGAAGGATGGACATTGGCGCAAGGACTGTAGAAATCCGTGGAAGGATAGTAAAGGGAGATTTCCCGCAGCCCAAGCCCAAGCCCAGACCGCCGCCCCAGCACCAGCCCAAACCCAAGCCGTAGCTCCTGCCCCAGCACAAGGAGCTGGTGGAGTTATGGATCCCGCTGCGATTGAATCAATCATAGAGACAATGCGGTCTCTGATGATTTCGCAGGGGAAAATAGCTGTCACCACCGGTCTTGTCGCTCCTGAAACCCCGACCGCTGTGCCCAAGTGACTAGAGTCGGCGCAGCCCGTCTACCTGTGTGCACTGCGATATGATGTATGGAGACGACCCCTCATGGAGATGGAAGTGGAGGAGGTGAAAGGGACCTATCTGTTGGATACGGGAGCATCGTGAACCGTAATCCACACAGATAACCCCACCGCCTCGCCTCTGTCCACCGGGGTCCCATACCTTCTGTCTGGCTTCACGGGCGAAGAACAGGCTGGCGCACATTCTCTTCCCCTCTCCATTCGTTTAGGACCACTCCGCACCACGTGGAAGTGTACACTAATGAAGTGGGAGGTGGAACGGGAGTCCTGGGGTCTGATTTCTTAGTGGCCCACGGGATCCACATGGACCTGAGAAATCATTGTCTCTGGGGAGCGGGTACAAGTGTGAAGGAGATAGAGAGTGTTATGGAAAACCCTACGAAGGCGCGGGTTGGCCGGCGAGAAGTAAAATTCTTGGGTCTAACCCTATGCGCTGGCAAGAGAGCTGTAGACCAGGAGGATAGACTGGAATCGATGGAAAATCCACCGGTCTATGCCACTCACACAGTGGAGGTGTCCCGACGCAACAAGTGGTTTCGCATGAAGCGGTGCAAACTGTTTAAACCGGGTGCAAGAGCATCAGCAACCAAAGCCAGGTCTGAGGATAACGATCCTCAGCCTGAGGTGCGCAATGAGTCACAGACCACACAAGCTGGCATTGTAGCCTGCTTGGAAGGAGAAGCTGTCCCGCCCACCTGGGGGGAGGTTTCTCCGATGACCTGGGACTCGGACGAGGAGGGGCCTGAACAACAAGGTCCCGCCCTCGACACGATTCTGGAAGAGGTGGAGTCGGAGGACGGAGATCCCGCCCTCGACTCGAGCGTGAGGGAGGTAGAAATTGGGGCAGAGATTCTCCACCTGTAGAGACAGGTGAGGAGGAGCCGTCTGCCACAGGCCCAATTCCTGAAGGGGCGGAGCCTGAGGGGAGGGAGCCGAAGCCCACAGTCGTGGAAGAGCCACGGGCTGTGAGAGCTGAAGTCCCACCTGAAGGTCCACTCGCCAAGGGAGCCTGCCCAAATCCCAAAGGGGTGGAGCCTGAGGGAAGGGAGCCGAAGCCTACAGTCATGGAAGAGCCACGGGCTGTGAGAGCTAAGGTCCCACCCGAAGGTCCACTCGCTAAGGGAGCCACACCCAAAGTACCTTTTCGCAGGTTGACTCGTACGCCTCAGCCAGTAAAACCTTGGCCCGATTCCCCCGCCCCCAGTAGATGCCAACTTCAGAAATCCTTGAAAAAACACAGTCCCCGATTAACAGCAAAAGGCTGCGGGGAACCCAAGCCACAGGAGCGGTGAGCTGCAGTCCAAACAGGGATTAGGCAAGCCGCCCGGGGACGGGCGGCGCTGTACATAGTTTAGGTTTAAGTTTAAGGTGTGTAAATATTGGGCCAGAAATTGGTGAACGGGGCTTGCCGCGCGTGCAAGCCCCGTATATGCACTTACCCCGCGCCACTGCCGATCAGCTCCAGGGACGCCTGGACTTGGTGTTTGAAAAAGAATCCCGGGCAGCGTATGACGTCACGCCGCCCAGGAGTGCAGCCAGCGCGAAGCCAGGAGCGTGCAGTGCAAGTGAGACACACCCCTTGAGGTCTCAGTTTCACTGGACATGCCCCCAATGTTTCTGTCAAGCTGCTAAGCATTTTTACATGCAAAGCAGCAGTTTAAATAGGTTTTTGGAAGTTTTTTGAAGATTTTGGTAACTTTTATAAACTTTTTAAAATGTTTACATTATTTTGAGTAATCTGAAGTAGTTTTAAAGAGAATTAAAGCAATTTAAAGACTTTTAAAAGCCCTAAAAGAATTTTTTTAATTCCATTTATTTATTTAGCAATGTCGTCGTCATACGTGTCTTCACACTGTTCCCTTTGGGGAACTGTATGAAGTGGTGGAAGGATTTATGGCCATGATTAACGCTCATTCCGTGACCGTAACCATCTTTGAACCAGCCATTAGGGCGGTTAGTCCTATGGCGGGAGGGTTTTACGGGCTCCCACAAGCTATACAAGGAGGGGGGGCCACCCACACCCACGGACGCAAATATCCCACTGGATGTCAACCCAGAATTTAGAGCCGGAGCTCCGACTCCACTTGCTGGGACTGTCTGGAGCGGGGTTCGAAACCCTACCCTGATCTGGCCCAGCGGCGGGGATCCTACCGCTATGACAAAGGCCCAATCCGATTAGCAACGTGAAATGGCAGCATAGGGCTCCAGTCACAGGGAGGGAAAAGGCGCAGGAAACGTATGGGTGTCACCTTTTGTGCAGAGTGGGCCTTTTGTGTAGCAGTAAGCATCCCCGCCGCTGGGCCAGAAGGAGTAGGGTTTTGAACCCCACTCCAGACAGTCCCGACAAGTGGAGTCGGAGCTCCAACTTTAAATTCTGGGTGGACATCCAGCGGGATACTTGCGTCCGTGGGTGTTGGTGGCACCCCCCCCCCCTCAGATGGGTTGTGGGAGCCCGTAAAACCCTCCCGCCATAGGACTAACCACCCTAATGGCTGGTTCAAAGATGGTTACGGTCACGGAATGAGCGTTAAACATGGCCATAAATCCTTCCACCACTTCATACAGTTCCCCAAAGGGAACAGTGTGAGGATACGTACGATGATGACCTCTTGCGCAATGCACCTCCTTGGACCCTCAGTCGCAGATGCGAGGGGGCAAGCCGTGCAATTGTTAAATTTTTCATTTTATTGACATGTAAAATGTTGGCCCAGTAATTCCCTTCCAAATGCGCGAGTACGGTCGGGGTACTTACGCATCTGGCCGGATGAAATGCCGGTTTTCAGCATGCACAGTGCATGTGGGGAAAACCGGCATTTCCTGTCCTCTGAACGAAGGGGTTCAGAGGCAGAACGCGTGCGACTGCACAGGCAGCGCGTGCGCAGTATAATTCGCCACTTTCATTAATGCTTTCAGTGAGGTCAAGTCATTACAACTTACACATGAAAAAAGCATGGGTACAGTTGCTCCAGAGGCTGCGGAGGAAGATATTTCTTATCGTGGAGCTTCTGAAAGTATGTATGTCTGTATATATTCCTTTGCGTGTTATGTATATATTCCTTTACTTATGTGTATGAATGTATTATTTAATTATGACTTTCAGAGAAAGTAACTTATTGGAAAATCATAATTAAAAACATACATTCATACACATTAGTAAAGGAATATAAAACATACATACATATACGTAAAGGAATATATGTGGACATACATACATAACTCATTCTCACATTCCATTCACACAGCCACAATTGCTCCTTCTACCTACCGTTCTGAAAACCCTTTTAAAAAAAAAAAAAATTTTAACTTTAAAACTTACTTAAAATTTCTTAAAATAACTTCCCTCCCTTTCCCAAACAAAAATATTGCATTTCAGAAGCTCCACGATAAAATATATCTTCCTCCGCAGCCAATGAACAACTTTACACTTGCTTTTTTCAAGTGTAACTTCTAAGGACTTACCCTCACTGAATCCGTCATTGAAATCCACAAAGTTCACTGCGCAAGCGCTGCCTGTGCAGTCGCACGCGCTGTGAATAGACCTCGGGTCTGGAAATGCCGGCATTCCCCGCATGCGCTGTTCCTGCTGAACGCCGGCATTTCCAACGGCCAAATGCGTGAGTACCCCGACCGTACTCACACTTCTGGCCGCGAATTTCTGGCCCATTAAAATGATTAGAGTTTAAGTAGTTTTAAATCTGCCCAGTATGTGTGATGTTTTGGATCGAGGTCGAAAGACCCGATCATGCCGTCACCTAAGCCAGAATCTCTCGGGAGCCGGGCTATATTGTTTGATTTATTGCAGGAACCAGGAGAAAGATGAGAGGGATCCTCGTCGCATTCGTGACGATCGGGTGGAACTGGGCCTATTGGGGCCGCACCAAGGACTCCACGATTTACGGGTGCTCTGGCAACAGAGGCCCCATCACGACTGACGGAACTGGCTCACGGGACGCTAAAGATACTGCTGCCTACTTCCATGAAGGAAGGTGGCCAGGCTGGCTGGGGTTGAACTCTACTGAATACTCCAGCCAGACGGGGTTTGCATACAGAGAAACGTCTTTGATGTGCCCCAGGGTGCGGATCATTGCACCCAGGATCAGTGTCACCGTGGGCAAGAAGATTTGCCTTGTTTGCCACGGACATGTACCTTTGGACCGTTGGTGGTGGCTGCGCAAGTTGAGCAGCACCATGAAGAATTCCAATGTGGAATGGGAGAGATTGGGTAATAACACCCATCGGACAATTACGGGAACTCATGGGGGGTTGAGTGTCTGTTGGGACAAATGGTGGGAACCAGAAGAGGGGATCTACATCTGTATGTGGGGTTCAGAACGTGCTTGCCCCACAGGCGTCTCCATCTTTTTCCAAAGACAGTGGCAGGATGCTGGACAAGGAATGAGGTGGGACGTCAGCACACGGGCGTGCAGAGTCCCATACTCTCAAATCCCAGTAAACGCCACGGAGCTCATCACCCGACCCCGCAAGCCCCTGCCCACAGTTCTGGTAGCTAAAGCCCTCAAGGAAGGGTGCCCCACCACGACAAAGGGACCCGGGAACGGATTGGTATTGGCACCCACAGGTCAGGTACTGTACCAAGGGGTCCACTACGCGGTGGTTTTGGTGATTTTAAACCTCACCGAGGTACGATTGCCAGAGTGGTGCCCCAGGGAAACGGAGCAATTATACCAGGTCCTGTTAACAAACATGTTTAAACAGTTTTACGAATTCGACTTTGCCGATGTCGACAGAGCCGAATTGTACACCACACCACATGAGGTCTTGGACAGAGTAGGGAGACAAAGAAGGGGTGCAGTAAATGATATTTTCACAGCTTTTAACACAGGAACTTCCGTCATCAACACACTGGATGACGTGGAGCTGCAAACCCAGATCAATGGTTTAAAAACACAGCTAAGAAAGATACTAACTGATGAGAATAAGGTAGTGGGTTCTGAGTTACATGAGGACCAGGCCATGACACTACACTTAAAAGAAATTATAGCTGAGCTGGAGAAACACGCCAGAACGGTAAATGTTCTCATCAGGGAGGATCGGAACGCGTCCGATCAGGCTGCGCAGAACGAGGCTTGTGTGCTGTATGGGGTGTGGTTACTGGGTGAGGGCCGCAGTAATCTGGAGGATTTAAAACAAGGTTTAGTCCCCTCCTGGATCAGCAACAAGCACCTCGCAGCCCTCCACCCTTTTGAGAATGCATTGAGTCCGTGCCAGCTCAGACTAGCTTCAGAGGCCTACCCAGTCCCAGTGGACTGTGGATGGTCTAATCACACCATTATGGGTATAGTGGTAAGAATGCTGGTGATGGGAAAGACAGCAAAACCCGCCCCAGTATACAGGGTGGAGAACATTGGAGTCATTCAGGGGGGTGCGCACATTCGCTACACAGGGGTCCCACCTTACGTCATTCGATGGGAGCATGCAATGACGGGTACCGACCTCTTGGGGTGCCGGAGCCAGGGAGCACACATCACCCTGTGTCCCCAGCACTTGAATGCCCATTCAAAACCACAGTGCGGGTTCAGAACTGCTGGCGCGAAGCCTATAAATTGCACCATGGAGGCAATAGCACAAGGCCATGTGCCCCCGCAGGTGGCATATATAGGTGGGACATACTGTCACCACTGCAGCGCCCCACTACCAGCATGGACAGCACGGTTGGTGTCTGGTTAGTGACAGCAGCTTCTGTTTCAAGCCCAGGGCAGAAGTTCAAATGGCCCAGGAGCGAATTGTCCCCATTCCTGAACCTTCGACTGTTCACATCACGGTTAAAGAGAATTTCACCGATCTGTAGTGATTCGTTGCACATTTTGGGTATATCATTCCCCCTCTCCCTGAACACCTCACCAAGATATTAAAAGCCGTTGTTGTTTCACAGAAACACTTCTACACACTGGAGCAGAAGACTTTAGAAATAGGGGTAGACATATTGGATATAGTGACCCCACCATGGTGGGACCTGTTCACTAATATAGAAGTACCTTCTTGGATTAGGATAGCCTCCCACATTCTTGTAGTGTGCCAGGTTGTCATTGTAGTTTATTTGCTGTTTGTACACTGTAAAAAGGTCAAACATTCGCAGAAGTATGAGAATAGAGGGGAATGGAGGGAGCATTATGTGCGGGTAGAAGAAGAGACACCCGTTTAGATCCTGCTGCTGTGTATAAAGTTAAAGTTTCCCCTCCCTCCTCTGTATTATTTTGATATGTATTCATGTGCATTTTGAATTTTTCGTGTGTGTACTTTATTTTATTATTGAAGTTTTATTAGATGTGATGTTATTATTAGAAGGTAATGTGTATGCACTAGGTGATGTAGGGGTATAAGGCCCCCTCCATGCCTGGAAGTAAGTTGTTCGATTTTTAACTCCAAGGTATTGCCATCTATAGATGCTTAATGGACACTAGATTTTTTCTGAAATGGGAAATGCATGTGTCGTGGGGTCATAGATAGGTAAATACTGGGGATGGTTAGATTGTGGAAAGTCAGAGAATTTTGCTCACCCAGAATTATGATACTTCAAGCAAGTTACAGTATCATCAGGGGGTAGTGTAGGATTCGCAAAATTGGACTTTGTATCAATAAGGGTCAAATGGCAGAAGAGGTCATGATTTTAAAGACTGTTTTAAAAGAAACCCAGAAAAAGGGGCATACAAAATGTCCACCATACCATGTGACCAGCTTATTGGGACACTTTAAAATGCTTCCTGCGCAACCTCAGACAGCTTTGTGGATTCAACCCACAGCAGGTTCTGGAAGCCGTTTCTGAGAGAACGAAACCAGACCCACATGTATGCATATGGATTAGATGCAGATCCAGTCAAGATCGGCCTGGAGACAGAGGCCATCAAAATGTTGACCCAGACAAAAGGGGACAATTTCATATTCATGAGAACAGCACCCAGGACTAGATAATGAGATCAGCAAGACATTAAAAACAATGAAGGTAATTCCAGACCAGAGATGGGCCTTTACCGGCCGTTTAAAACATTTTAAAATATAATAACTACCCCGCTATGCTCCCAGCCCGCCAAAAGTAAAACAAAGACCAACCCGATTTTGGGCAGGAGACGGAAGCTTCTGGAAGAAAGGTATATCTGGAAGACTTGTCGGCAGTTGGGAAAAAAAAGAGAGACACAGCTTGAATCCGGACACTCAGAAGAAGCAGGCACTCGCAGGAGGAAGAAGAAAGCCAACATCAAGAAGGCCGTCTCGAAGCCGGCGTCCCACCCCAGGGAAACACATCGGGAGATCATCGACCATCCCTGGGCCGTTGCCGGAACGAGAGGCCATCGACCCAACTTGGGGGAAGAGACAAAAAAATAAAAACCCCAAGAGAAGAAACCTTCCAGCCACCCCAGTTGGAAGGAGAAGAGATAAAAAGGAAACTGAAGAAACGATGGGAGCCAGCCCAAGGCTCCTCTGACCAGGGTCGAGCCGACGATCCTCGACCCCGCCGACATCCAGGCCCACTGGTGTCCAGCCGCCCCCGACCCCCACCTCAGGAGAGAGGTGTGGCGCAGCTCGCAGGGGCTCCACGATCCACGTGGAGATGAAACGCCTGAAAGGACCAAACATAGACTCGATTTCAAAACCTTGCACTTCCTAGTGGCATTGGTGAGCATGTTTCTGGCCCTTCACAATCAGATCTAGATAGGTTTAATAAGGGGGTGGATTTAAGGGTACAATTAACATGAGTTGTTGTCCCTCGATGTTCTGTGTGTTTCCTTATTTCATGATGATCTTTGTAGAGTATAAGATGCCTGTATTTACCTTAGTTAGTACTGTGTCGTTATGATTTGTTTTGTGTTTTTCCCTCCCATGTACTCCCTTATCTGCTTGCATTTGATTTGACATTTTTCCTTATGCAATAAAATTTCATTTTGTTTCATCAAACTTGGTCTACAAGAGTTTTCTCTACATTGTAGTTCCTGCCCCAAAGTCCAGAGTATAGAATCTAAGGGGCGAGTGGGTCGAACCACTCAAGGTTTTACTGTGCAAGAGAGAGAGGCCTCTAGAGAGAGAAACCTCAGGGAAATCTCTCAAGGAAAACCGCTTACACCCCGATGTCCGAACCCAATATCCGACCCCAATATTGGAAGCAATATCCCCAAATTTGCAGATTATACCAAATTAGAAATTAATGTTATAATTAGTGCAAAACTATTTAGAAGGATTTGGGATCTTTCAGGTAAATTGGGCCCAGTAGGTGGTAAGTATAGTTCAATGTATACAAGTGTAAAACAACTCACAATGGAGCAAGAAACCAAAAGCGCGTGTTAAAAATGAAGTGTTGATCAGGAAAGAGATCTGGAGGTTGTTGAGAATAAATTAGTGAAATTGTCAATCAAGTGTTTTACTGGAATACATTAATCGGGGGTGAGAATATGAATGAAAATATTTTTGCCTTGGATTTCCTTGGGAATTATCCTGATCTTGGGTGAAGTATCCACCGGAGGGGGCATGAATTTAAGGCAAAATCCTTAAAGGGGAAAGTTGAATCTTCTGCCTGCTCATCTCCACAAATTTTGCCCTTAAAAGGCTTCAATGGAACTCGCCCCAGCTACCCCAGGAAAGGCCACAGCAGTTCCCAAGAAAAATGTCATCAACCTGTCACTTTCCACCATTGGCAGCTGGATCAGGGAGCGTGTCTTTAATGCACCTGCCCTGGCCGTGTAAATGATCCCACCCCAGCGATGTGGGGGGGCTCTACGTTATTGTGCTGCAGGCAGATGGGGGCTCCACAAATTTCAGGACCCTCTTCTCTTTCCTTCTTCTTCTTAGGCAGTCCCTCGGAACCGAGGATGACTTGCTTCCACACTAAAAATGAGTTCTCAGGTGACTGATGAATCCAATGCAGGACCTACAGTCTCTGTCACAGGTGGGGCAGACGGTGGTTGAAGGGATGGGTGGGTGGGGTTCTTGGGTTGACATGCGCTCCTTCCGCTGTTTGCGTTTGGCTTCCGATTGCTCCCGGCGAAGAGACTCAAGGGGCTCGATTTTGCCAGTGTGGGCGGGCTGGGGAGTGTCAGGTGTTTTTAGAGACCTGAACCTGTATGATGTGGGGAAAAAGTGCAATTTTCCCCTAATTGGGCAATTGATTTCCAGCGTGTGGGAATCCCTGGCCCAATTAGTCTTTCCATCCTGAAAGTCGCCTCCAATGACGTCATCAGTGCTGCTGGACTTAAGGCCTGCAAGCAGCCTTGCTTCTTCTGGAAACGCTTTGGACATTGTATGAAGGACTTCATTTACCGACTATGTCCACCAGCAAGCAAAAGTGTGCACCTCGCTTTGATGAGCCCTCCCTCCAAGCTCTGGTGGAGGGAGCAAGATCTAATAAGGAGGTGTTCTTCCCTTCCTCAGGGAGAAAAAAAGCCACCACAACAAACTAAAGCTGTGTGGCTGCCAGTGGCCAGTGAGGTCAATGCCATCTCTATGTTCCACAGAACCTGGCTGCAGTGCAGGAAGAGGTTTCATGACCTTCTGCATGCTGGAAAACTGAATATGACTTTCTCTTCACCCTAATCTGATCCCCATCGCCTCTCCTCACCAGCACTCTGCTTTGCCAACCTCATCCTCCACATCCCACTTGACACTTACATCCCTGCACCCTTACCCCACCCTTACCCATTCCTTCTCTCTCTCTATGGTCACATTCACTTAACTATTCGACCATGCAGCCCTCACACTCTCTCTCACTGTCAATGACAACTTACAACACACAGGGAGGGCCCTTTGTCTCCTTCTAAGCATCTATGCTATGGAATCTCTACACTCACTCCTTCATTCTCACTCAAACTCCACTTGTGTCCCTCATTGCAGGAAAAGAGAGCCCACAATAAGAGGGAAAGAGCGAGGACAGGAGGAGGGCCACCCTCAGTAGCCCAGCTCACCACCTCGGAGGAGGCGGCCCTGGAAATTGCTGGGATCAAGGACGATTCCCAAGTGGGAGACGGACAGGCAGGTGCATCACAGCAAGCTGGTGACAGAATAGTTTGGCATCTCTCTCATTGACATTGCATGAGTCACTGATAATGAATCTGATGCTCTAACAGATTGACTTATGATCATCTGCACTATTCAATGTACATGTAACCTTGACCTCATATCTCTAACTCTTTCCTTTACTCCCCCACAGAACCATCGACAGCCCCCCTCCCCACTGTCCAGGAGGAAGAGCCTGAGCTTCCAGACTCCTCAGAGGAAGCTGCAACCTCTGAGGACGCTGTGTCAGCAGAATTAAGCACACAAATCACCAGCGCAGATACTCACACCTCAGTGGGACCATCGCGAGATAGAGTAGTATTGTCACCTGGTGTATTACAGATCACAAGTGAGCATCAGCAGATGGTGGAGACTGGGACAGCAATGGAGAGTCCTCGTCGGAGGGCACAGGACGCTCCCAGCTCGGCTCCGCTGCATGTTGACCCTGTGCCTCCGGATCCATCCAGAAGGACAGCGATGCTGGAACTCCAGGAACAGGTGCAGGAGTCTCTGGCAGGTTTTGTCTTCAGGGTTGCTGCAAGTGTGGAGCGAATAGAGGAGTCCTTCTTCTTCGTAGGCAGTCCCTCGGAACCGAGGATGACTTGCTTCCACATTAAAAATGAGCTCACAGGTGACTGATTAGTCCAATGCGAGACCTACAGTCTCTGTCACAGGTGGGGCAGATGGTGGTTGAAGGGCCGGGTGGGTGGGGTGCTTGGGTTGACGTGCGCTTGGCTTCCACTTGCTCCCGGCGAAGAGACTCGAGGTGTTCGGCACCTTCCTGGATGCTTCTCCTCCACTTTGTGCGGTCTTGGGCCAGGGATTCCCAGGTGTCGGTGGGGATGTTACACTTTTTCAAGGAGGCTTTGAGGGTGTCCTTGAAGCATTTCCTCTGCCCACCTGGGGCTCTCTTGCCATTCCGGAGCTCCGACTAGAGCGCTTGTTTTGGGAGTCTCGTATCGGGCATGCGGACAATGTGACCCATCCATCGGAGCTGATTGAGCGTGGTCAGAGCTTCGATGCTGGGGATGTTGGCCTGAGCAAGAACACTGACGTTGGTGCGCCTATCTGCCAATGGATTTGCAGGATCTTGCGGAGGCAGCATTGGTGGTACCTCTCCAGTGCTTTGAGGTGCCTGCTGTACATGGTCCATGTCTCTGAGGCATACAGCAGGGCAGGTATCACTGCTGCCCTGTAGACCATGAGCGTAGTGCCGGGTTTGAGGTCCTGGTCTTCAAACATTCTCTTCCTCAGGCGACCGAAGGCTGCACTGGCACACTGAAGGCGGTGTTGGACTTCGTCGTCGATGTCTGCCCTTGTTGACAGTAGGCTCCCGAGGTATGGAAAGTGGTCCACGTTGTCCAAGGCCTTGTCGTGGATTTTGATAATCGGGGGGCAGCACTGTGTGGCGGGGGCAGGTTGGTAGAGGACCTTTGTCTTACGGATGTTTAGTGTAAGGCTCATGCTCTTGTATGCTTCGGTGAAGGTGTTTACGATGGTTTGGAGTTCGACCTCCATGCAGCGAATAGAGGAGTCCATACCGAACGTGAGCAGAGTCTTTGTGGAGGCATTGGCGCATGAACGCATCACCACAGAAAGGATGGCAACCTCTGTGGAAAGGATGGCTACCGTAGAGGAGAGGATGGCTACGGCCATGGAAGAGCTTATTCGCCAGGGTCGTGAAAACATGGTCATTGTTCACAATAGACTGACATCTCTTGAGGAGCGATGGTCAGCTATTGAGCATACAAACCAGACATTCATGCAAGTCCTCGGGAGTAGGACTTCCAGTACAGAAACAGGTCCTCGTGGCCCCCCTGAAGTGCAGCAAGGTGCTGTCAAGCCACTTGTGAGCTCTGAAGTGGGGCTGCCCCATGAGAGGGATGTTGGTGGCAGACAGCAAGGAAGTGGGGGCTCCTCTCCAAGCGCTCACACGACCATGCCACTGCAAAGCCCTCGGTCAGAGCCCCACCAGAGTCCCCACCCAACTGAGATGGGTGTCTCAACCCCTGCATAGCCGTAGGAGCAGCAGACTGTTGCCGAGCCCTCAGATTCGCAACCCCAGACGATGCCAACCAAAGGTGTTGAGACAGGAGCAGCAGGAAAGTGAGCAAGGGGCCTCCACATCTGCTGAAGCCACAGGGGAAGCACCACGTAGGAGCACGTGTAAGAGGAAGATTATTCTGCCCTTGCAGCGCATTCCTATGCAGAGCTAGACAGGTAGCTAACAACTTGATATCTTCCCATAAAAATCACAAGGCTTGACTTTTCTTGTAAACTTTACTGAAAGATTCTTATTGTGAAACTGAAATACAATACAGAAATGGAAGCACACATTAGTATACAAGCACATGACTGATATGCATACACAAATTTAGGTACGCCTGAGCAACACAGTACATTTGGCATGTAACTTACCAAACACGTGGAAACACAGCTTACTGTGAATATACATTTAGCAAACTGGAAGGCATTCTCTTTAAATTGGCCCTGTACATAGTGCATCAAAATACAGCTACAAGTTAACCAGCTAGACAGAGAGCGAGCACTTCACGGCTAGCTGTGTAAGTTTGCTTACAAAGAAAAGTTACAAACTAAACATTTTCTACAAAATATAGTGTACATTAATCATCTATAATATTCTCAAGTACTTACAGACAAATAGTGTCCAAGGCTGGAGCGTGACAACAATATAACTTCCCAGACTATGTGTGGCTGTAGGTCTGTGATATACAGTAGTTTACTTTACTGCACTTTACTGTGCTTTACTGCACTTTACTGTGCTTTACTGCACTTTACTGCACTTTACTGCAGTTGCTAGGTACCAAATATCCACTAGGTGGTGGCACACAATGGAAATCGACCCAAATTACTCAAACCCCTGAATTAACTGGAAAACTAACATAAATTCCTAAAGAAAGGCAGCACACTCCCCGCTTGGTACAATTCCATCGTACCACTACAGATACAAAATAAACCTAAAGAAAACATCCTTTGGCTGCAAACATACTCAGAATCCTTTCTCTAGGTTTCTTCAGAAAGGAGGACTACGATCTCTGAGACTGGCCTCAGAAACACTTTGACAGTACCCTCCTTTACAATCTTCACCTCCACCTTGCGGGCCCTCTTGTCCCTGCTCGGCAGAGTTTTGACAACCAGTCCCACTGGCCATCCATTTCTGTGTGCTTGGCTGTCTTTCAGCAAGACAACATCTCCCACTTTGGCATTTGGCTTGTCTTCTGTCCATTTCCTACGGCTCTGTAGGGTGGACAAATACTCTCCTCTCCATCTTTTCCAAAAAGTGTCTGCAAGACACTGGACTTGCTTCCACTGCTTCCCGTGCAGCTCAGCCATGTCGAAGTTTCCAGAGGGGGCTGAAATAGCACTCATCTTTTGAGTCAGAAGCATTGCTGGGGTGAGGACTGCAGGCACGTCTGGGTCAGTGGACACCGGCACCAGGGGTCTTGCATTCATGATCGCCATGACTTCAGCCATGAGAGTGCTCAAGACGTCGTGTGTGAGACGAGTGGGTCCCGTCCGAAGCAGCATAGCATCCAGAATACGCCTGGCATCACCGATGAGCCTCTCCCATGAACCGCCCATGTGGGATGAATGCGGGGGGTTAAACACCCACGTGCATCCTTTCTTTTGGAGGTAGCTTCTTACCGCTGCATCGTCCGTGTGGATGTCCAACTCCTTACAGGCACCCACGAAGTTAGTCCCTCTGTCGGAGCGGAGAAGCTTGGCTGGACCACGGATTGAGAAAAACCTCCTCAGGGCACTGATGGTTAGGAAAGCTTTGTCATCCATGGGTAGTGTTGGTTTGTCATCATCCTTGGACCTTTCAAACACTGAGCATCCTAGGCTGTCTGTGCTCACAGCGAGGCCTGCCTCTTCCTCACAGGCAGAGGAGGTTGACCTATGATGCTGCGTCATGCAATCGTAGTCTTCCTTTACCTGGATCCTGTTTGGGCATGGGCTGAGAAAGGATGTGCGACCGTTGTGCAACACGTTTGCTTTATATACGTTGACATCCGCTGGTTTGTGGACTGTTCCCAGGCAAACTCCACCCACGAGGACCCATCCCAGGTCAAGCCGCTGCGCATAAGGAGCATTGTGGGGCCCGTTGATTTGCTCACGCACCTTGTGCACCCTTAAGATGTCTCTTCCCAAGAGCAGGAGGATTGGAGCGTCCGGGTCCACAGCTGGAATCTTGTTGGCAACTGGCTGTAGGTGGGGCTGATGGCGTGCGACCTCTGGGGAGGGAATTTCCGTCCTATCATCTGGCATCATGTCATACTCAATTAAGGTGGGGAGGGGAAGCTGTAGTTTCCCATCCATGGACTCGATCATGAAGTTGCCAACTCTCCTACCCGTAGTCTCTGTTGTCCCTGAACAATTTTTTAGAGTGTACGGAGCTGCACTGGCCTTGACTTCAAAGAGATTGAAGAATTCTGTCTTCGCTAGAGACTTGTTACTTTGCTCATCAAGCACTGGGTACATCTTGATTGCCTTCTCCTTTCTCCCTGCAGGATATGCTTTAACCAAGCAGATTTTGGAGCATGAGCGTGGGCTGCTTGCATTTCCACAAACCTCTGTACACTTGGAGGTGACTGAAGAAGATGCGCTTTCGCTTTGCTCCCCGCTATCCTCTTTGTCAACCGCAGCACTCTCGGTGGTTGAAGGAGGAGGACCTGGATGCAGGGCTGCGATGTGTTTTTCACTGTTGCACGCGAAGCACTTGATTGTCGCCTTGCAGTCTTTTGCCATGTGCAGAGTTGACCCACAACACCTGAAGCAGATGCGATTCTCTTTCAGGTATGATTTGCGCTCATCAATAGGCTTGCCTCTAAAGCTTTGACACTTTTTGAGTGGGTGGGGCTTCTTGTGTATTGGACACTGACGATCTGGGTCATCCACTTTATTCCCAGCAGAACTGGATTGGTTGACTGGGTGTTCGGCTGGAACATTTGTTTTGTGCATGCTCACAGAGGCTTTGTTGCTGTACTTTGTGGGTTTCTCTGTTCTCGAAGGAGCGTGACTGCTGGAGGTGGAGAAAGTGAAACTTGGATCATTCCTCACCTTTGCCTGTTGTTGGATGAACCTGGAGAAGAGAGAGAAGGGAGGAAATGCTACTCCATAGTCCTCCTTGTACTTGGATCCCTTATCTATCCATTTCTCTTGAAGGTTGTAGGGGAGCTTTTCCACTATTGGGTTTACCCCACGAGCTGTATCCAAATACGAGAGGCCTGTCAGGTAACCTTCTCCCTTAGCACACTCCAGTTCGAGGAGAATGTCACCCAGTTCTCGAAGCTCGACATTATCTTTGTTGGTTAGCTTCGGAAAGTCCTCAATCTTCTTAAGCAGTGCGTGTTCAATGACTTCTGGTGTCCCATAACAGTCTTCGAGACGTTGCCAAACCAGGTTGAGGCCTGCTGTGGGATTGCGGGCGTGCGCTGAGCGAATTCTCCTCGCCTGTTCTGACGACTCAGCTCTGAGCCACTTTGTCATCAAATCTAGTTCTTCTCTGGCTGACAGATTCAAGTACTTGGTGGTACTCAGGAAGGATGCTTTCCATGACCAATAATTTTCAGGACGGTCATCAAATTCTAGAAG
The DNA here is from genome assembly GCF_052327205.1 of Somniosus microcephalus. NCBI lineage: Eukaryota > Metazoa > Chordata > Chondrichthyes > Squaliformes > Somniosidae > Somniosus > Somniosus microcephalus. The sequence goes on along the minus strand of NC_140988.1, from coordinate 75,393,259 downwards.
ACCTGAACTTAACAATTCTCGGCGGATGAGGTACCTAGCGAGGTCTTGTGCACCTTGTGGCTCGGGTGAGGACTGCTTGGCTGGATTGGCCGAGTGCTGTGGAGGTCTCTGCAGGTAAGTCTTACTTGTTTCTTCTCTTTTAAGCTCAGTGTCTCCGAAAACAGGCTGTTTGTTGCTGTGGTGAATAGCAGGTTCTGCGTCGAGATACCTGGATGTTTCCTTGAAGAACAATTTGGAGTGTTGTTGGACATACTCACTTGTACATTGCACTGGACTGAGGGGCTGTTCTGGAACATATGGTTCATGGCTGTGCTCCCCGCCTTCATTCTCCTCACCTTCTTCATAAGCTGCAGCTTCAGCTTCAGCGGCAGCGGCAGCTCTCTGGCTTTGGAGAATGTGGAGACTGGCGTGGAGGTCAGCTCTCTGCTTCATCACACTAGCGTCGAGGTCAGCTCTCTGCTTCATCACACTAGCTTCTTTTTCAGTGAAGGACAATTGAGCCTGGGCAGCTTTTGCCTTGGCATGTGCTTTGGCGGCTGGACCGCCGAGATGATCTAGAGGATGCTTTAGAGGACTGTGATTTGGTATCATTTGCTCGAAGAGGCTCATGCTTCTCAGTTGACTGGTCGACGTCCTCTATGGTATATTGTCTTCCTGAGCGTAGACTCATGGTAGCTGAGTGGTATCTTCTTGTGCTTGAGCCCGCTGTGCTGTTGTCTTTTCACTATTCTGCCCTTGCAGCGTGTTCCTATGCAGAGCTAGACAGGTAGCTAACAACTTGATATCTTCTCATAAAAATCACAAGGCTTGACTTTTCTTGTAAACTTTACTGAAAGATTCTTATTGTGAAACTGAAATACAATACAGAAATGGAAGCACACATTAGTATACAAGCACATGACTGATATGCATACACAAATTTAGGTACGCCTGAGCAACACAGTACATTTGGCATGTAACTTACCAAACATGTGGAAACACAGCTTACTGTGAATATACATTTAGCAAACTGGAAGGCATTCTCTTTAAATTAGCCCTGTACATAGTGCATCAAAATACAGCTACAAGTTAACCAGCTAGACAGAGTGCGAGCACTTCACGGCTAGCTGTGTAAGTTTGCTTACAAAGAAAAGTTACAAACTAAACATTTTCTACAAAATATAGTGTACACTAATCATCTATAACATTCTCAAGTACTTACAGACAAATAGTGTCCAAGGCTGGAGCGTGACAACAATATAACTTCCCAGACCATGTGTGGCTGCAGGTCTGTGATATACAGTAGTTTACTTTACTGCACTTTACTGTGCTTTACTGCACTTTACTGCGCTTTACTGCAGTTGCTAGGTACCAAATATCCACTAGGTGACGGCACACAATGGAAATCGACTCAAATTACTCAAACCCCTGAATTAACTGGAAAACTAACATAAATTCCTAAAGAAAGGCAGCACAAAGATAATGCACAAGTATTCACAAGGGTAGTCACTTGGGTGTAATATTATGTTTAATGTTGAGAAGCCATCAGATGATTATTGCCATTAAAAATTCTGATGGCAAACTGTTGCAGTTGTGGCGTGTGTCATGTCGCTAATGGGACTTCCACATTGAAGGCTTAGGATTACTTGCAATTGTCAGTATGGTGGTCAGAGTGATAGGAATCCGCAGGTTCTTGGGTCGAGGGTCTGATAGGAAGGTGCGAGGCAAAAGTGTTGGATTGTGCAGGCTAAGCAAATCTGGCCAAGATGAGTGCATGACTTGCATCCCGGGCAGCAATATGCTTGCATGCTGCTGCCGCTGGTTGATGCGCCTCTGCAAGCTGTTCGTTATCGCTCTCCTCCTCCTCCTCCTCCTCCTCCTCCTCATCTGAGGAGGCTATGTGATGAGCCACTTGTTCCTCAGGCATCTGCAAGCCACGATGCTGTGCCATATTGTGAAGTGCACAGCAAACCACGACCATTCTGGAGACCCTGGCTGCTGAGTACTGCAGGGCTCCACCTGATCTATCAAGGCATCTGAAGCGCATCTTCAAGTCGATGATTTGCTTGATTATGCATCTGGTGGACATGTGGCTGGAGTTGTAGTGCTCCTCTGCTTCATTGGAAGGGTTCCTCAATGGCGTCATTAGCCATGTCTTCAGGGGATAGCCCTCGTCTCCAAGTAGCCATCCGCAAAGTTGGTCTGGTGGACTGAAGAGCGGAGGCACCCCAGACTGGCGCAGGATGAAGGGGTCATGGCAACTGCCAGGGTACTTGGCCCAAACATGCAAAATTTCCTTCTTGTGGTCACACACCAGCTGTACGTTGAGGGAGTGGAATCCCTTGCGGGTGACAAAATAACTGGATTGTGATCGGGTGCCTTTAGGGCCACATGTGTGCAGTCAACGACGCCCTGCACCCTTGGAAAGCCTGCCAGATTGTCAAACCCAATGCACGCGCAGTTACACTGGCTTGATCCTTGGAGAAATTGATGTGATTGTGCACGATGGCAAAAAGGGCATCGGTTACCTGCATGATGCAAGTGTGTGCGGCCGCCTGCGACACGCCGCTGATGTCTGCTGCTGATCACTGGAATGAGCCTGAAGCTAAAAAGTTGAGTGCGGTGGTGACTTTGACGACCACTGGTAAGTGGTGTCCACCTGCTCCTCTGGGCTCTAGGTCTTGCTGCACCATTGTGCAGATGTCACCCACTACCTCTCGCGAAAGTCTGCACCTCCTTTGGCACTGCTGCTCAGTCATGTTGAGGTAGCTGATTCTCTGTCTGTAGATCCTGTTTTGGGGGTATCTCCTGCGCTGACGTGCTTCCATCCGCTGGCGCCTTCTGGCCTGTGCAACTTCAGATGGGTGAGCAGCAGCTTGGAGCTCCTGCAGTTGGTGCTGCTGTTGGTCAGGGTTCTGCGGCTGGTCTTCGTCCGAATCTGATGTCCAGGAGGAAAGGAAATAAATGGTTCCCATTCTTCTGCTATATGCCTCAGTTGAGGAAGCGCTCATTCAAGGTGGGGAGAGGGGTTCCCCAGGGGGTCACACTGGAGATGGGTCTCAGGCTCCAAACTTCCACAACAATGAGTAGGCCGCTAAAAGTTCCCCAAACCTGAGACAACAAAGCTCTGCCACCTGCAAATGATGATTGGTGAAAACTCCTTTATATTGGTGGAGCTGCAGCTGTTAGTAAGCAATCCACTTCTGAGGCCACCAGGATTCACTGGCGTGTTCCAGAGGAGGCGTGCAGAACGTGGGAAAAGGGTTAAAATCGGAAAGGCCTCTCAAAACGGGATTATAGAGGCAATTAAGTGGTTGTTATGGGCCTTAAGGGCCTATCCCGCCTCTTGGAGGCGGGATGGAAACGGAGTCAGAAAACTCGCATGTGGGAAAATTGCTCAGAGGCGGGATGGAGGCGGGATCGGGCCCGCCTGCCATTTTATGTGATTTTAACAATTCGCCCACCTCCAATCTCATCTCCTCGGGCCTGGCAAAATCTAGCCCATGGTTTTCAGCGCCTTCCCGGATGCTTCTCCTCCACTTTGTGCGGTCTTGGGCCAGGGATTCCCAGGTATCAGTGGGGATGTTGCACTTTTTCAAGGAGGTTTTGAGGGGGCCTCTTTCCCAACTACATGGTCAGTCACAGTTGAGTCCCCAGTAAGACTGGGGCCCATAACTCTATACTGCCCAGAATTCAGTACAATTCGAGGTTTGAGTTGGCAGATTATTGCGATAAAGGGAATTTTGCATTGAGTCTGGCCTACGCTGGACCTGGCCCAAGAGTATTTGGTGGTGGTTCTTCTTGACAGCAGTGGAAAATGTATTTTATTCCCAAGCACCAGCAGCCCTCACTTTGTTGAACAGATAAATTACCCTTACTCAACATTTCTGGATGAAATTCAATTACTCTTTTCTTATTTTATACAGCCTTTGTGTAGTAGAGCAATGTTTTACTGCTGAAATAATGAGCTGGACTAAATTCAAGTATTTCGTTTGCTCCAATTTTGTTGCACTATGCATAGACTGCATACTCAATACCATAATGCATTCTTTAATTAACTTAAAATAATAGATTCTTCTTAAAAGCATTGGAATAGATTGATGTTTCAGATCAAGTACAATAAGTCATCCTTAGAATGTATTTCAAAAATGTTGCCCATGATGTTGCAAGTGTAAGATTTGCAAAATTCCTGCATCTCCCCGAAGGTTATTATCAATAAAAGGGACCCTGCATGGATATTTTGGACATGAGGGATCCCGAAGTCGAGTGGGAACGGTTGGGAAACAACACCCATAGGACAATTACTGGGACTCATGGAGGACTAAATGTGTGTTGGGACAAACGGTGGGAACCAGACCAAGGGATTTATATCTGTATGTGGGGGTCAGAGACGGTCTGCCCCGCAGGCATATCCATTATGTTCCACCGGCAGTGGCACGACACCGGGAAGGGGATAAGGTGGGATACCAGCCGGAAGGTGTGTGCGGTCCCATATTCCCAGATCCCAGTCAACGCCACTGAGCTGGTAACCCGCCCCTGTAAGCCCCTGCCAATGGCACAGGTGGTGAGGTTGTCCAGGGAAGGTTGCCCTACCGCCACCAAGGGACCAGGGAATGGGTTGGTATTAGTACCCACCGACGAGGTGCTGTACCAGGGCTGGCAAAATCGAGCCTAAAGACCCTACAGTTTCTGATCACATTAGCTGTCTTTTATTTAATTCCACAGTTAGTAACTTCAAGGAACAAATGTGCCTTTCAGTAGTTGAAACCTCTGCTCTTTATCCTTTAGCTTGAGATATGAAACTATAATCTATTAGACTTGTTTCAATCTTTTATATATTAACCTTCAGTTCCTAAAGTGTAACCAAACTTTGTCAGTAAGGCTACTAGCCTCAAAATTTCATCAGCATTGGAGCCTTATACTGTCTCAAATAATCCTGGCAAAGGAAAGTAATTGTAGAACTTTGCTTAATTACAACATTCTTAAGAGCAAAGTTGATTTCAACGTACCTTCCACTTTGGTCCTTGTACAATGATACCTTGTTCAGAGGCTCAGCTCTCAAGATGTAAGAGAGTGTCTATGCATATTATTTATATGGACTTTCAGAAGGCATTCAATAAGGTTCCACACAAGAGGCTGTTAACATAAATGAGTACGCATGTAATTGGAGGTAACCGATTGACATGGATAGGGAATTGGTTAGGAGGTAGGAGACAAAGAGTAGGGATAATGGGTATGTACTTAAATTGGTAGGATGTGACTAGCGGTGCTCCCCAAGGATTTGTACTGGGGTTCAGCTTTTCTCTATATTTATAAATGACTTAGATCAGGGAATAGAGAGCCGTATATCCAAGTTTGCTGATGACACCAAGTTAGGTGGCACAGTAAATAGTGTAGATGGGAGTAAAAAGTTGCAAAAGAACATTGATAGTGTAAGTGAGTGGGCAAAACTGCAGCAGATTGAGTTCAATGTGAGAAGTGTGAGGTCAGCCACTTTGGACCTAAGAAAGATGGATCAGAGAATTTATAAATGGCAAAAAGCTGGGAACTGAGGAGGAGCAGAGAGATTTAGGGGCCCAAGTACAGAAATCACTAAAAGCTAGTGAACAGGTAAAAAAATTAATTTAAAAGGTTAATGGAAATGTTGGCTTTGATCTGGCTGGAATACAAAGGGGTGAAATTTATGCGACAGTCATATAGACCCAATTTAGAGTATTGTGCTCAGTTCTGGGCACCACACCTTAGGAAGGACATATTGGCCTTGGAGCTGGTGCAGCGCAGATTCATCAGAATTATACCGGGGCTAAAAGGGTTAAATTATGAGGCCAGGTTGCATAGACTAGGCTTGTATTCCCTTGATTATAGAAGATTAAGGGGTGATCTAATTGAGATGTCTAACTTGATTAAAGGAGTGGGTAGGGTAGGAGAGAGAAATAATTTCCTCTGGTGGAGGAGTCCAGAAAATGTGGATAGAACAAAATTAGTGCCAGGCCATTTAGGGGTGATGTCAGGCACTCCTTCACACAAAGGCCTAGAAATTCAGTTGGTTGCGCCAGCCGTTAGTGCCTTAGGAGGAGTAGATGTCGGGCGCTAGGCGGCTAGCGCCCGGGCGCAGCGCGAACTGCGCCTCGCCCCAACTTCACTAGAGATTTAGCGGCGGCGCAAAGTCTTTGCGCGCGCTCAGCTGCGCGCGCAGATCATGACGTCATTTCCTCGTGCAACGCCCTTTGTGCGCCCCCAACCGGAAATTCAGTGGCGACGCCCCATTGTGCGCCTGGCGCCCCTAGCGACTGTTAGAGTGGAACAGTGCTCAGCCGATGCGGGGCGCGGGGGACGCAAATTAAAGGGCACTCCTCCTGCAATATAAAAGGCTGCCATTTCGCTGCACTCCTTCTTGAGAACGGCTCTTTGGAGAGAGACCAAGGTAGATAGCTTTCTGCTTTGGCCCAACACTCGGACAGGTACTTCTGGCTTCAGGCCACAGCTTTCCACTAGTCTTTGCCTTCATTGACATCTCATTGTTTGCCAGCATATTATGGGGGCTGCAATGGGTGTCAACGCTGGCTTTCTCAATTACATCCAAAGGGCTCACAGACGCCGTGAGAGAGTGGCAGCCCTGGCTAGACGGAGAGGGGGCAACAGGCGTCGGCAAAGGAGGCCTTACCCACCCAGGGTATACCGCCAGCAGTTCTCCTATCTCAACATGTCTGAGGAGCAGTGTGTTCGGAGGCTGCGATTCAGAAGGGACGTGGTCACAGAGATCTGCCAGCTGCTTGGCGGTGATCTGCAGCCACAGCTGAGGAGCAGGACGTCTCTGTCGGTGGTAGTGAAGGTGACGGTGGCTTTCAACTTCTATGCCACCGGCTCCTTCCAATCCGCTACTGGGGACATTGCCAACATCTCCCAGTTCACCGTGCATTGCTGCATCCGCCAGGTGACCAATGCCCTTTTCAAAAGGAGACGTCAGTTCATCTCCTTCTCCATGGCCCTTGCCAAGCAGCAACAGCGTGCAATGGGCTTTGCAGCATTCGCGGGCTTCCCCATGGTGCAGGGCGCCATTGACTGCACGCATGTGGCTTTGCGGGCACCTCTGGAGAATGCCGAGGATTACCACAACCGGAAGGGCTACCATTCGCTGAACGTCCAGCTGGTGTGTGACCACAGACAGCTCATCCTAGCTGTCAATGCCCGCTTTCCAGGCAGCAGCCATGATGTCTTCATCCTGCGACAGACTTCTGTGGCAGACATGTTCCAGGCCCAGCCTCACCCACAAGGATGGCTTATCGGGGACAAAGGCTATCCTTTGTGTACCTGGCTGATGACCCCGCTCCGTGCGCCCAGCACCCCTGCTGAAGAGGGATACAACGATAGCCATCAAGTGACCAGGAACATCATCAAACAAACAATCGGCGTCCTGAAGCAACGGTTCCGCTGTCTGGATCATTCCGGTGGAGCCCTACAGTATTCGCCGGAGCGAGTCTCCCATTTCGTGGTCGTTTGCTGCATGCTGCACAACCTGGCTATCCGCAGGACTCAGCCACTGCCACCACAGATTGGAGGACCACCTGAGGGGGAGGAGGAGGAGGAGGAGGACCAGCACAGGAGGGAGGCAGAAAGTGCAAGGGCCGCCCGTCGCCGGCTTATTGAACGTCGGTTCTAGGCCCCCTCTCAGGGACTGGCTTGTGCCAATGTCAGCAGATGAATGTAGCCGCTCCACAAGCCCTCAGCTGAGCAGGGCAACCAGGACTTAACCAAAAAACCATGCACACTGCAATTTAACAGCAATAATTTATTGAAAACCTCTGCCCTTCCCACATTACATGCTCATGTGGAGAAGCCCCTTCCAAAAACACAAAACTACCAGTCTCGGCCTTACAAAAAGAAAGAAAGACACCAGTCTCGGCCTTAAAAAAAGAAAGAAAGACACCAGTCTCGGCCTTACACAAAAACAACTGCACCAGTGCCGGCCTTACAACAAGCACCAGGCATTTGTGCATACCTCTACTTTTTGCCCTGCGAGGGCAATGCCTTGTGCATCCTTGCCTGGCCCCTGCCCGCCCTGCTGCTCCTCCTCAATGGGAGCCCAGTGGCTGCAGCAAGGCTGGGGGAAGGCTGCTGAGGGGCAGATGGCGAGACAGCAGATGCCCTTGGGGGTCGGCCTGCACCAGCTCTGGCCTTGGAGTGTCCGGCTGCTGACTGCTCCAACTCTGGCTGGGCGGCGGCAGTCTGTCCAGCAGTTCGTGGCAGTTGCAATGGCGGAGTGGCAGTGTCGGCTGCAGGAATGGTGCCAACCTGGCAGATCGCAGGTGCTCGCTGGTCGCCTGAGACATTGGCACTCGCACGGGCCAGCACTGCAGCATGCGCAGCAAACAGCTGAAGAACAGACTGCTGGGCTGCTGCTGCGCGGCGAGTGCCCTGGCGATGCCTGGCTGATCCAGCGAGGGTGGCAGCAGTTAGTGCCCGTGTGGCCCTGGTCTGTGTCCGCATGACACCAGCCAGTGAATGGACGGCACGACTGAGCACTTGGCTAGAAGCCGACTGTGCTGCCGCGAAGTCCTGCAGACTCCTGGCCTGTGCTGCACTGAATAGTTCCAGACTTCTGGCCTGTGCTGCACTGAATTGTTGCAGACTCCTGGCCTGTGCTGCTCCGAATTGCTGCACACTCCTTGACAGAGACTCTATGGAGTCAGGCATCCTTGCCACTGCAGCCATGAGCTCAGTGTGCCTGCGCTCAGCCTGGACGGCCATTTCCTCTAGGAGGCGCACCTCCTCTGCGCTGACTGTCGCAGGACTGGAGGCCGCACTCACCCTCTGGGGAGAAGTCCGCCGAGCTTCCCCACCCCTCCCGCGTTGCTGCAGGCCACTGGGCCCCGGAGCTTCACTCTCCTCCGACCCTTCCCCCCGGCTCCCCTCCAGGGAAGACGTGTCCCCTACATCGCCATGGGCTGGCGCGGCTGAGGGTGGCACTGATGGGCCGGCTTCCTCTTCCTCCTCCTCATCTTCCGAAGGGCTGACAGTGGTAGCTTGAGGGCCCGCCTCCTCACCTGGCGATTCACCATCTGAAAGCAGGAAGGCACAAGAGTAGCTTTAGAGTGAGGACAGGGCAGCAGCGAGGGAGGCATGAGTGGTACCATTCACCGCATTTGTCGGACAGTGGCAAAGGATGCTGATCTGATGCGCAAGTGGAACGAGAGAGGTCCAAAAGGTGATGCCCTTACCATTGGTGCCCAGAACAGGGTCGGCATCTCCACTGGTGACGGGGCCAATCAGCCGGCCTACCATAATGCGCTCCACACGCTGGTCGAGGTCGGAGAGCTCTTTGAGGTCAGGACGGCCTCCCCCGGTCTCAGTTCGGTTGCGCCGGTTGTGCGCCACCTTGGCCTGCAAGAGAAAGGGCGGCCTCTAAGTACAGTGTGAAGCCCTGATCTTGTCTGCACTGCCTCCCATGGTCGAATAGCTTGTACAGTGTGTAGCCCTGATCTTGTCTGCAATGCCTCCCATGGTCGAATAGCTTGTACAGTGTGTAGCCCTGATCTTGTCTGCAATGCCTACCATGGTCGACTGGCCCTGACAGTGTGTAGCCCTGATCTTGTCTGCAATGCCTCCCATGGTCGACTGGCCCTGACAGTGTGTAGCCCTGATCTTGTCTGCAATGCCTTCCATGGTCGAAGAGCTTGTACAGTGTGTAAAGTGCTGAATGTGCAAGTGATTTTCATGCCAGTCCCATAGCTGCTGGATGAGGGCTGGCCAGTAGGGCTTTCAGGTCCCTTTGCCCATAAAGTGAGGTGCACATGCAGGGATGAGGAGGACACTGGAAAGGGTACTCACCCTGACAACCCGAGTGAGGTCGTTGAACTTCTTCCAGCATTGCACAGGAGTCCTGGCAACCACGCTGTTGGAAGACACCCTGTTGGAGACCTCCCTCCAGGCTTTCCGGTAGGCGCTGGGCAGCGGCCTCTTGCCACCTTCTGGGAACAGAACATGGCGCCTGCGCTCCACTCCGCCAACCAGCAGCCTCAGGTCACCGTTGCTGAAGCGCTGCGCTCTCTCCCTGGCCTTCTCCATAGCCCTGGGCATTGTGCAGGTGAAGCTGAAGTGGTCAGGCCTAGGTTGAGGGCTGCAGTGTGCAGGGCGTGGCAGGCAAATAAATCGACCCTCCCCCTTTAAGAGCTGACCGGCGCCAGAGTGTCTGCCGTCAATCAAGAACTCGCCGCACCGGCACTGCGCCCGGCCTCGGGGGTATCGCTCAGCACCGCCGGCTTAGCGCCTAAAGATAGTCGTGCATCGCCTGTTTTAGCGCAGCAGCAACCTCTTGGGGCGATGCGACTGAATATCGGCGAAGGGGGCGCGACTTTGCGCCGGGCGCAAACTTTAGCGGCCGCCCGACTTTACCGCCCCAAAAGTGGCTATACTGAATTTCTAGGCCAAAGGGTATAGGAAATCCCAAACTATCTCCCCCAAAAAACTGTTGAAAATTTCAGAACTGAAATTGCTAGATTTTTGTTAGGTAAGGGTATTAAGGGTTAGGGAACCAATCTGGATAGATGGAATTAAGCTACAAATCAGCCATGATCTATTTGAATGACAGAACGGGCTTGTGGGGCTGAATGGCCTACTCCTGTTCCTTTGTTCCAAAAAAGTACATTCAGTTTTTTTTTTTTTTTTTACTTGTTTACACTTTATCATATGCATAATTCCATAATAGGAAGCCAAAACTTACCAGGGTGATTCTCAAATCTCCTGGGCCCCACTATAAGAAGATTCAGGCATAAAAATGGCCACAAGGTCACTTGCAAAGGCCGCTGGCTTAGAGTCATGTATATATTTGCCAGGTTCCTGTCAGCTGAAGTATTGCAACACAAGCACATTGATATAAATCTTAGAGTCATGGAATCATAGAATGGTTACAGCACAGAAGGAGGCCATTTGGCCCATCGAGCCTGTGCTGGCTCTCTGCAAGAGCACTACAGTTAGTCCCACTCCCCCGCCCTTTCCCCGTAGCCATGCAAATTTTTTTCCTTCAGGTACTTATCCAATTCCCTTTTGAAAGCCACGATTGAGTCTGCCTCCACCATCCTTTCAGGCAGTGCATTCCAGATCCTAACCACTCGCTACGTTAAAAAGTTTTTCCTCATGTCGCCTTTGGTTCTTTTGCCAATCACCTTAAATCTGTGTCCTCTGGTTCTCGACCCTTCCGCTAATGGGAACAGTTTCTTTCTGTCTACAGTGTCTAGGCCCGTCATGATTTTGAACACCTCCATCAAATCTCCTCTTAACCTTCTCTGCGCCAAGGAGGACAACCCCAGCTTCTCTCATCTATCCATGTAACTGAAGTCCCTCATTCCTCGAACCATTCTCAGAAATCTTTTCTGCACCCTCTCTAAGGCCACATCCTTCCAAAAGGGTGGTGCCCAGAATTGGACACTAAGGCTGCGAATTTAATAGCACTGAGGCGGCGGGTTTGCTGTCAAAATCACAAAGATTGACAGCGGGTAGGAAACCTGCTGTCAACCCGCCTCCATGTGAGTCTCCCAGGTGCCGCGTTTGTCAGCGCAGAACTGACCTGACACCAATCGGAGCCAATGAAACAATCAGACATTGGTCCTCCGAATCCTTCCACGATCAGCCCCAACACCAACCTCATCACCAACCATCCCCGCCATCACCTGATGCTGCACTGGACACAGGGCATCAGCCCCTGACAAAATTGCTGGCCAGGAGGCCAGCGATGGCATCACCATGGCCAGATTTTCTTCACTTGATGCTGTAAACCCTGGCAGCCACATGGCGCCAGGTTGACACCATCCCACACCAGCACCGTGAAGCATCCCTTTAGTGTCCAAGCCATTCCATGCACACTCATCACTTTAGCAGGGGGTAGGGGGTCGGGTGGGGGGGGGGGGGGGAAATTATGTCTGAACAATCACTGGAACTCAGTAAGACACTTCTCAAGGTGCGCACAGATCTGTCCAATAAGGGGCAGTGTTGAAAATATAGATTTCATTGTATGACAACACATTACCAGAAACTTCACATGGACATTGGCTAAACCTCTCAAGTGCCTACCTTTGTGTGTTGTTAGTTGGTATGCTTGCAGTAGAATGAAGGTGATTGTGAGGGGTGGCTAGTGAGAGGTGGAACTGATAAAGTAGATAGAGAGGGTTGGGTGGAGGAGCAAGGTAAGTCGGTATCCTGGGGGGGTCTCTTCTGCCCTTGGAAGGGAAGAGAACCTCCCTGCATGCTGTGACTCACTCCATAAGCATATGGAGTGAGTCATTGGAGAGCCTGGGTGCAAGTGTTCACCTTTGTGCAGTGATTGTCAGTGTTTGCAGCACCTCAATGCTGTTAAACACTGACAGAACAACTGTTAAACTCCAAGTGGACATGGTCCCTTTAAGGAAACTGGCAGATGATGTGTCATCAAATGATGTCATCAGACCCGGTTCCTGTTAATTGGAAGGTAAACCCGCAGGGTGGGCTTAACAAGGCCAATCAAGGTAAAATTACATCTGCAGAGCGGATGCAGCTGAGGGCGGGACCGGAACCCGGAAACTAGCTGTACCACCCCCATCCCACCTCCTCAATTAAATTCGCAGCCAATACTCCAGTTGTGGCCGAACCAGTGTTTTATAAAGGTTCATTATAACTTCCTTGTTTTTGTACTCCATGCGCTGGATTTTCTCAGCCACGAGGAGGCGGGTATGGAGGCAGGACTGCCGGTAAAGTTGCAGAAAGTGGGGGCTGATGGCAAAGCTGCCCCCATCCAGCCTCCATGCCCTTTTGCCAGGAGGCGGGAAGCCGTCCTGCCCCAAGTTCCGTTTCCTTGAGGCGGGAAAGAGATTAAATCCTTTTAACTGCCTGTTAATAGGTAGTTAACAGGCAGAAAAAAGGATTAGTCCCATTTTACCTTTTCAGGTGAAGGCTTCCCAACCTCGGAGAACCCCGTTGGGTTGGAGGAATTGAGTAGGATGCCTGCGGGGGGTCGGAGGGGCCTGAAAGTAAGATGTAGAGGTGAGTGATGTGTGCAAGTGTGGAGTGGTAATTATGTAAGGTAAGTGTTATAAAATTTTCACTTACCTTTGTTTCTCCCTACAGCCTTTAGCCGCTGTGGAGCCGGAGTCCCGACATCTCCATTGTAGATTTCACAGACTGGCTGTTGGATCCTCCAAACCAACAGTCATCTGCTTTCTACAAAGCTGAAAGATTTGATGAGTCCTGAACATAAGGTATCATCAAACTACACAAAATGTCAGTGTTTGATAGCTTCACAGAGCTGTCAAATGCTGACATTTCTTCTTTCAAGAAGTCTTGACAGATGGCACATCAGACGTTGACGTGCTCTGTCAATGACTTCCCCCTAATTGGCCTGCTGAGACCGCAAGGCGGGCCTAACAAAGTCAATCAGGGGAAAATCATGCTGGTTGGCCAGAACATGATGGAGGCGGGACTGAGACCTGACAAGCAGCAGTCCTGCCTCCAGTACGTCTCCATTCACAAAATCCAGCCCTATACCTCTATTTATGAAGTCTAGTATATTGTAGGCTTTTTTAACCGCTTTCTCAACCTGATCTGCCACCTTCAACGATTTGTGCACATACACCCCCAGGTCTCTCTGTTCATGCACCCACTTTAGAATTGTACCCTTTAGTTGATATTGCCTCTCCTTGTTCTTCCTACCAAAATGTATCACTTCGCACTTTTCTGCATTAAATTTCATCTGCCACGTGTCTGCCCATTACACCAGCCTGGTTAAGTCCTCTTGAAGTCTATCACTATCCTCCTCACTGTTCACTATACTTCCAAGTTTTGTGTCATCTGCAAATTTTGAAATTGTGCCCTGTACACCTAAGTCCAAGTCATTAATATATATCAAGAAAAACAGCCACCCTAGTACCGACTCCTGGGAAACAGCACTGTAGACCTTCCTTCAATCCGAAAAACAACCGTTCACCACTACTCTCTGTTTCCTGTCACTTAGCCAATTTTGTATCCATGCTGCCACTGTCCCTATTATTCCATGGGCTTCAACTTTGCTGGCAAGCCTATTATGTGGCACTATATCAAATGCCTTTTTGAAGTCCATATACTCCACATCAACTGCATTGCCCTCATCCACCCATTCTGTTACCTCATCAAAAAATTCAATCGTGTTAGTTAAACACTATTTGCCTTTAACAAATCCATGCTGGCTTTCCTTAATTAATCCACACTTGTCCAAGTGATTGTTAATTTTGTCTCTGATTATAGCTTCTAAAAGCTTCCCCACTACCGAGGTTAAACTGACTGACCTGTAGTTGCTGGGTTTATCCTTACACTGTTTTTTGAACAAGGTTGTAACATTCACAATTCTCCAGTCCTCTGGCACGACTCCTGTATCTAAGGAGCATTGGAAGATTATGGCCAGTACCACCGCGATTTCCACCTTAACTTCCCTCAGCATCCTAGGATGCATCCCCTCCGGTCCTGGTGACTTATCAACTTTAAGTATAGGCAGCCTTTCTAGTAGCTCCCCTTTATCAATTTTTATCCCATCCAGTATCTCCACTGCCTCCTCTTTCACTATGACTTTGGCAGCATCTTCTTCCTTGGTGAAGACAGACGCAAAGTATTCATTTAGTACTTCAGCCATTCTTCTTGCCTCCATGTGTAGGTCTCCTTTTTGGTCCCTAATCAGTCCCACCCCTCCTCTTACTACCCGTTTACTATTTATATGCCTATAGAAGAATTTTGAATTCCCTTTTATGTTGGCTGCCAATCTAATCTTATACTCTCTCTTTGCCCCTCTTATTTTCTTTTGACTTCCCCTCTGAACTTGTTATATTCAGCCTGATTCTCACTTGTATTCTCAACCTGACACCTGCTTCATCTTACTCTCTATTTCTTTCGTCATCCAGGGAGCTCTGGCTTTGGTTGCCCTACCTTTCCCCCTCATGGGAATGTACCTCAACTGTACCCGAACCATCTCCTCTTTAACGGCAGCCGACTGGTCTATTACAGCTTTGCCTGCCAATCTTTGATTCCAAATTACCTGGGCTAGATCCGTTCTCAACCCACTAAAATTGGCCTTCCTCCAATTAAGTATTTTTACTCTAGGTTGCTCCCTGTCCTTCCTTCCATCCTTTACCATAGCTAATCTAAACCTTCTGATACTATGATCACTGTTCTCTAAATGTTCCCCTACTGACACTTGCTCCATTTGCCCCACCTCATTCCCCAGAACCAGATCCAGCAATACCTCCTTCCTCATTGGGCCGGAAACATACTGATCAAGAAAGTTCTTCTAAACACACTTCAGAAATTCATCCTCCTCGCTGCCTTTTACACTATTAACATCCCAGTCTATATTAGGATAGCTGAAGTCCACCATTATCACTACTCTATAGTTCTTGCACCTCTCTGTAATTTCCCTGCAAATTTGCTCCTCTTTATCCTTCCCACTAGTTGGCGGCCTATAGAATACACCGAGTAGCGTAATGGCACGTCTATTGTTTCTTAACTCTAACCAAATAGATTCTGTCCTTGACCCTTCCAGGACATCCTCTCTCTCCAGCACTGTAACATTCTCCTTGACCAATACTACCACCCCACCTCTTTTCGTTCCTTCCCTATCTTTCCTCAACACCTTGGGCCGGATATTCCGATCCCTATGGGTGGGTATGCGCTGTGTACCGACCCGTCGGGACATCGGAAATGCCGGTTCCAGGCATGCACTGCAAAGCGACATTTACGATCTGTCAAGAATGCTCTTTACAGATCCTCCGGCTGCGCTGGAGAAGGGCCTCTGCAGGCGGATAGTTCCACTTTTTGGAGACCCTCCGCCCGCAGAAAACCCTTACAATTCTCACATCTGGTAAAAGCAGGCGTAAGGCCTGCTTTTACCAGGATAAGAGTTGAAAAATTTTAAAAAAAAGAAATTTTCACTGATTTATCATTTAAAAATACTTTTAAAAAAGGTAAGTTTATTTTTAGCCCCATAAAAAACTTTAAATTTTTGTTTAAAATAGTTAATTTATTGTAATTTCAAGTCATTTTAAAAATGTGATTTTTTAAAAATTTATTTAAAGTTTTACTATGTTTTTTGGGTGATCTCCATTCATACATTTGACAGGTCTTCCTGTCAAGTGGTATCAAGGGAGATTCCCTTCTATGATTGGCTCCCCATGGCCCACGTGATCCCAGGGACACTACAAACTACATGCACCCCTGGTATACTTGGGCCCTGCGCACTTGGAGTTTGGAGAGGCACAGGATCGGAAGTGTGTGCGTCCCAGGAGCCCTCAGGTAAGGGCGTAGATTTTTCCAGATGGCAGGCCTCCGCCCGCAGGAGGCCTGCGATCGGAAAATACGGGCCCTTATATCCAGGAGTATTTAATACTCAATCCTGTCCTTTTTTGAGCCAAGTCTCCGTTATTGCCACATCATATTTCCATGTGGCTATTTGTGCCTGCAGCTCAACAACCTTATTTACCACGCTTCATGTGTTTACACACATGCACTGTAAACCTATCTTTGACCTTATATTCTCTCTTAGTCTGCCCCCTCCTAATACCTTACTATTTCTTACTCTAGTGCTATCTGTCTCTCCCCATCCTTTGTGCATGTTGTTTTTCCTTCTAATGGTACATCCTGGTGCCCATCCCCCTGCCAAATTAGTTTAAATCCTCCCCAACAGCATTAGCAATGCATAACACCCCCATCCCCACCCCCACAAGGATTTTGGTTCTGGCTCTGTTGAGGTATAGCCCATCTGGCCTGTACAGGTCCCACTTCCCCCAGAACCGATCCCAATGTCTCGGGTATCTAAAGCCCTCCCCCTCCTGCACCATCTCTCCATTCATCTGCTCCATCCTCCTAATTCTCTATTCCCTAGCTCATGGCACCAGAGATTACTAACTTTGAGGTCCTGCTTTTTAATCTCTTTCTGAGCTCCCTAAAATCTGCCTGCAGGGCCTCATCCCTCTTTCTACCTATGTCATTGGCACCAATATGGATCACGGCCTTTGGCTGTTCACCCTTCACCCTCAGAATGTTTGCAACCGCTCAGTGACATCCTTGACCCTGGCACCAGGGTGGCAACTTACCATCCTGGAACCACATCTGTGGCCACAGAAATATCTATCCATTCCCCTAACTATCAAATCCCTACCACTATTGCTTTCCCAATCTTCCTCCTCCACCCCCCCCCCCCATATGGCTGAGCCACCTGTGGTGCCATGGATTTGGCTCTGGCTGTACTCCCCAGAGGAACCATCACTCTCACCAGTATTCAGAATACTGGATAGAGAATGAGATGCACTCAGTGGACTCCTGCACTACCTGCCTGTTCCTCCTTGTCTATCTGACGGTCACCCATTCCCTCTCTGCCAGCACACACTTATGCTTTGGGATGACCATCTCCTGAAACGTGCTATCCACATAGCGCGCAGCCTAATGGATGCACCGCAGTGACACCAGCTGCTGCTCAAGCTCCGAAACTCCAGAGCTCGAGTTCCTGCAGCTGACAACACCTCCTGCACACGTGGTTGTCCAGGACATGGGAAGCATCCTGGAGTTCCCACATGGCACAGGATGTGCATTCCATGGGACTGAGGTGCCCTGCCATGCCTCTATTGATTCAACTATTAACTAACTTACAGAAATAAACTTAAGACAGTGGGCGAGAAATTCATATACTTACCGCCACCTGTTAGCGCCAGAGATTCTTGAAAAAATGGCAGCCGCCACTCTTGCGCTAGCTGGAGGCGGTCCCCGCAGCAGCCACCATATTCATGGGCCCCTTTGCACTGCCGGTAACCGGCAGTGCCCTGTAAAACAAAATGACAGCGTGGTGACGTCAGTCAGCGTGCAATGCCGACTTAATGTCACCTACGAGAACTTCAACCCTAGCGCTCAATTCAGCACTGAGACCTAAGCACGCCAGGTTAACCTGGCCTGCAAGCAGGGTTACAAAGGCTGACAGGGGTGATATCTGCAGCTGTTAAGGAGGCACACACATCAATCAGCTAAGTTTGAATGGAAGGGCTTGGCCTTGGTTTTTTGATTTTATTGAAGTGGTGGCTTGCTGCAATAGATGTGAACAGTTTTTTAAGTGTTTTGGGAGTGCTGCTGGATGCTTGCAAGGGCTCGGATGGTAAGTGAATGCCTTTGAGAAGACTGAACATGCTGTGAATACTCAGCAGCTTGTGAAGGAATAAGCCATAAAACCCATTCAGAAAAAGACACCATTCGATGAAAGAATTCTGGCCTTATTAAAACATGACAAACTGGGTCGGGAAATCTAGAAACCGAACTATGGAAAAGCTGTGAAAGTATTCTGGCTATAGAGATAAGATAGTGTTGACACTGAATCAATAAACTTATTGAAACAGAAGGTTAAAGGCTCCAGCAGGCTGAACTTTTCGGAATGAGACAATGGTTCACTCTGGATAAGGTGTTCTAATTTACACTTCGTAAAGAAGCACATAAAAGTAAGAAACATCTGCCTTCGTAAAAATGACATCAAGTAAAAAACGCATCTGCCGTAACACTATTTTGTATGGTAAACTTAGAACAACTAGAGAAGAGACATAATTCTGTAATGCTACCAGCTGAGGTGACTGTAAGTGTTGCAGAGGTCAGCAGAAAAATGACTAGAGATAATTAGCTTACATCAGCGGAAAACCTTAAAGGAAATACCACTGGAAAGGGTATAAATATTGAACTCTCAAATGGGATAGTCGACTCGCTTTAAATGGGCAAAGCAATTCTTGGCTTCAGAGGTGGCTCTGTAAGTCTCCAACTCTTTGTACCTCGGGGATCAAAGGTATTTGATTTTGGTGGATATCCTGAATAGAACTTTAAGAACTGTAAAACTGTAGCGAAGTTAAGATTTGAGAGTAAGGTTCTCTGATAATAGAATTGTAAGCTTTCTGTTTTTGGAACTGTTAATGTTGCGATTGACTCACCAACTGTAAATTACATGTCGGTTCTTTAATAAATCTATATATTTTTAGAATTGTCTCACATGACTTCTGTATCAAACTCACAAACTCAATCTCTGTACACTCTTTGGTGAGGAGTTGCAGAATTCTGGGGGAGTTTTCCGGACCCTCATAATATTCGGAACATTACAGTCTAGCTAAACTTATTAAAAGTGCTATCTGGAGGACGGTAACATTTTCAGGTTGGTCCTTTCCTTTAGGGAGAGATAGTCCAGACCTTTAGACCCAATTAAGTGTCTTTAGGATTCAGCTACCTCAAACTTTTAGTTGAAATTGAACGTCTGAGGAATACGCCTGATCCGGGGTAGCCCTAAAGGGGCTAGGACTAGTAAATATCCCTTCAAGGTCACACTACATCCGTGGAGTTCATGGCTCAGGTCGACATGCTGCCTGATCAACTGAGTATTTGCAACATCTTATGCTGTCATTTCACATTTACAGCAAATGCTCACAGAGGGAAGAGGAAGATGCAGAAAAGGAAGACACAGAAGAGGAGTAATCAGACGGAAGGATGCATCCCAGACAACCCCTTCGGGGCCGGGATATCCGGGATGGAATCATCCGCCTGCGGTCCCACTGGCTGAGCAGGTTACCTCTTCTTGTTGACCCACTGGCTGGGCAGGCTGCATTTCTTGGGTGTGTAAAATGATGAAGACACAGGGGTGGAGTTGTGCTGACGGGAGGGCGGGAAACCTAGAAGTGAATGCCAGAGGGGAATAATGTACGAGGATACCAGCATCTTGTAAACTTTCAACCCTACCGCTGGCCAAGGGCTCAGCCATGCCCCTGCCAAGTATGGCCTGCACTGTCTCCTCCAAGGGGATGAGGTGATGCTAGGAATGGTGCAGATTGTTGTTAGGTGAGTGATTGGTGGTCCTGCATTGAGCAGTGTGTGAGGCTAGTGGTGCAGTTGGTAGGTGACGGCTTTTGAAGATGCATTCACTGACCTTGACTACTGGTCTGAGGTCATGAAACTTCTTTGGGCACTGGAGCCACATGGTGGGGCGACACTGCTGGCAGTGGCGGCCTTGGTAATATACATTGTTCTTTCTGGAGGGCCTCCTGGCCCCTGTGGGTAGAGGGCCTGTCTTGCAGTGTTGACCCCCTGCACAAAGCTGGAGTGCTGCGTGCGAGACCCTGGGTGTCTCTTCCCTGGCTTGCTGAGCCATTTGTGCTAGTGCTGAGGCAGCTTTCCCATTTGTTCAGTTTAAGAAGGTAATTCAGATTTAAGAGCTGAATAATCACATTTGGAACTTCTTTCAAATATTGAATATTTGTAAGAACACAGAAAAGGCTGAAAATGTATTGAATCAGTGCTTTTTATTTTGTCTTGTTTCAATGTGCATGGCCCCTTTAAATTTCAGAGCTCCTCACTGCCCACAATGCATTGCGAGCTTCACAGCCTCGCACACAGATGCTCGGGGAAGAAGCAACGCCGCACCAGGACTACAAATTGGTCCTGGATCCCTGGTTCAATGCCACCAGGATGGCGTTGCACCTAAGGTTAGCGCTGCACTACCTACCTCCATGTCCCCCACACTAATTTAGGTCAGTTAGCACTGCAGCCATTTCGGGCGGCCATTAACAGCAGTTGGCGGTGACACCAACTTATTAACATCTTATTAACATCTGCTCTGCCAATTTTCATGGTGTACTTGGCAGCTTAATCATATGAACTCCTGCATTAGAAAGTGGCATATCCTATGAAATGTAAGTGGTTTATAAATCCAATCAGCTTAGTATAGTAATTTTTTATACAAATTGAATGTCTTTGTTTGGTGTATAGATAAGAATTCCTGTAGGATAATTCACAAGATACAGAAGCCACGTCCTCCTTTGCTATAGATCTTATGTTCGCACATTTTACACACTGATCTAAGGAGAAAAAAAGGTAACAAGTATGGTACATGATGTCCAAGCTACCTTCAGCTTGGCTCAGTGGTAACACTCTTGCCTCTGAGTCAGAATGTTGTGAGCTCCAGCCCCATTCCAGGCCTTGAGTACATAATGTAGGCTGACACTGTGACGCTAAATTGTTATCTTTCAGATGAAATGTTGAACTGATGCCATTTATGCTTAGATGGAATAGAAACAGGGAAGTTTTTCCAACATTTATCCCTCAACCAACAGCACCACCAAAAAACAGGTTATCTGGTCATTTATCTCATTGCTGTTTGTAGGACGTTGCTGTGTGCAAATTGATTGCTACATTTCTCTACAAAGTATCAGCGACACCACTTCAAACATAATTTATGTGAAATAACAACAGAGAATGCTGGAAAAACTCAGCAGGTCAGGCAACATCTGTGGAGAGATGTGAAGCTCTTTAGGGCATCTTCAGGATGAGAAAGCTGTTCTATAAATGCAAAATCTTTCTTTCCCTCTCCTATGTAGGTGCGGCACTGACACCCTAACACCTGTGCTAATAATAATGATTATAATAATAAAATAACACTAATTGAAAAGGAAATTTTTTGCACATCTTGGACTCAAATGCTAATTACTCTGGGGTAAATCATGTATTGCTCCTTTCCCTGTGAACATTGGATCAATTTTACTCATTAATTTTACCCATTTTAAAGTTTGATGTAACATGGTGTTGGTATTAAATGTTATCTGTATCTCCGTTGAATGTCAATTTGTGTTCTGGTGCAAAATGATGTAGATAGGCAAAGTAATCTGTTGAAATTAAAGTTTATGAAGGGGAGCACAAATGAATATGTTTCTTCTGTATTGTGTATTATATATATGGTTACAGTCTGTTTGCAACTTGCATGTCTTTGCTTATCTCAAGATAATCGGTATATGAAAATAATTACTTTCCATTGTGAAGGGGGTCTTCCAACATCTGAAATGCTTGCAACCATATTTAAATACAATTTCAAAAGTTCCTATGAGCTTTGACTTACTCCTTTAAGTTTCATTAACACATTGGCAACAAGTAGTACGTTTTGCTTGTCAGAGGTAGCAAGGCACTCATTGGTGAAAACATTCATTCTTCAGCCACAGTGCAGGGCAAATGGTACAGCCATTGGCCCAGAAATTCAGGTCTCCATGGGTGAGTACACACGGGGTACTCACCCATAGGCCCAATGGAAGTGCCGGTTTCCTGCATGCACTGCGCATGCGCGGGAAACCAGCACTTCCGTTCCCCTGAAAGCAGGGGTTAAGAGGTCGAACGCGTGCGCAGGAGAGGCTGCGCATGCGCATCGAACTTAGGTTTTTTTTGCAGGTTTTCCCGGGAGGGTAAGTCTGCAGAAATTACACATTTAAAAAGCAGGCGTAAGGCCTGCTTTTTACATGGTTAGTGGTGAATTAATTAAAATTAAAACATTTTTTCCACAAGTTTATTATTTTTAAATACTTTAATGCAAGGTAAGTTTATTTTTAGCCCCGTTGGAAAATAAAAAAAATAAAAATTTAAATTTTAATTATTGTTTAGAATAGTTATTTCATGTAATTTATAGTTTATTTAAAAAATGTGATTTAAAAAAAAAAATGTATTTGAAGATTTAATGATGTTTTGGGGCACGTAGTATTTATAAGTTTTGGCTTATGAATGGGCAGTCCCTGCTCCGATTGACTCCCCATGGCCCACGTGATCCCAGGGGGCGCATCAAACTAACTGCGCCCCTGGGATACGCAAGCACTGCGCGTCGGCAGTTGGAACAGGCCCAAGATCAGAATTCCACGCGGGCCCACAGCACAATGGCTGGCGCGCAAGGTAAGTGCAGGTCGGGGGCTTACACCCGCGGGAAGCCCCCAACCCGAGTTTCTGAGCCATTATTTCAAATCCATTTGTGGTTTCACTTGAAGCTCATAGTAATTGTAATTCAAAGAGCATTTAAGGCAAATTAAAAATATTTTCAGAGAGACAAGACATTTAGCAAGATACTTAACAAAAATCAACAATCATAATATCGGAGAATCCAAAATGGAATGCTGGTGAGGAATTTACTTTTGCAAACAAACCGCTGATTAAAAACAAATAGAATAACAGTGTTAGAAAAGTAATTTCATGCAATCTTAACAGGGGAACTGGCACAGAAAGGTAACCGGGAAATAGGAAAAAGAACATATTTATTGCACCCTCAAACCAGTTGAGATGACAAGACTTCCAAAAGCCATTCCTTGACAAACAAATCAAATATACTACACCATAGCTTCAAAGTTACACTGTACCATAATAGTGCACAAACAATTAACATATTCTGATAAGATCCTTTTGTCCACTATGCTAAAGGAAGTGCTTGCTCATTTAAAATAGTTCAGCATCACTACTAAAACAGCAGGTAAAGGACATGGGCTGGAACTTTCCCATCAAAAAGCAGCTGGGTTTGGGGCGTGGGGGCAGTTAAATTGTTAAAAATGTGAATCCTGACCTGATCCCACCTCCAACCCGCCCACTTCTGGTTTTCCCGGAGGCGGGACAGTGGCAGGCAGCCAACCCGCTGCCAGGGGGCGGTCAATTTAAATATTGTAATGAAGCTGGAATCCACTATTTTCCCCACCTTTTTTTTTTAACTGCCTGGGGACGGTTTTCACACAATTTGTGAAACCCAGCAGTTAAAAAGAGGCGGCGACTGCTGCATCCAGGAGGTAAGTGGCTTTGTACCTACCTCCTGGATCCAGGGTCCCTGCCATACCCACTCCCCACGATCGGAGGCCCCATCACGAGGCCTCCGATCACCTTCCCCAGGCCTCCGACCCCCTCACCAATGATGATGGGGCGGGCCACGATCCTCTGGTGGCTGGCCCTATCCTCCAGCCCCCCTGCTGATCCCCAGCCAACCCCACCCACCTATCCCTAGCCGACCCCCCCGATCGCCAATTCCCCCCCACAATCCCCGCTTGCCTGCCAATCCCCTGCCGACCCTGCAGCCACCCCCCGATCCACTCTCCCTCCTCCCAATCGCCGACCCCCCTCCCACTGATCCCCGACCCCCCTCCTGCGATCCCTCCCCGGACCGACCCGTCGCAACTGAGGCCTACCTGCCCGCAGCCAGCCAGCCTCTCAAATTGGCTGGCTGCGGGCGGGAATCCAAGGCCTCACATTCAAATTAGGCCCTGCCGGTAAAATCAGCAGTGCCTGCGGGAAACCTGGCCTCCCGCCCACCTCGGACACCACCCCCCTACCCACAACCCACCGCCCCGGACAAAATTCCCAAAATTATACTGCAAATCAAGATCGAGCGAGCTTTTATTCTTTGTTCCACAGGAGGTTTCTATGCTCCACGAGCTCATTACAGTGTGACATAAGAACATAAGAAATAGGAGCAGGAGTAGGACATTCAGCCCTTCGAGCCTCCTCTGCCATTTAGTGAGATCATGGCTGATCTTCTGCCTCAATTCCATTCACCAGCCCTATCGCCATATCCCTTGATGCCCTTACTAGTCAGAAATCTATCGACTTCTGTTTGGAATATACCCAATGACTGAGCTCCACAGCCCTCTGGGGTAGAGAATTCCAAAGATTCACCACCCTCTGTGTGAAGAAATTTCTTCTCATCTCAGTCCTGAATGGCCTACCCTTTATCGGGTAGGTCTGTCAGCAATGCAATTTTCAGACCCATAAGTATAACGTTACTATACATGAAAGAAACACACTTTAGCATAAACCAATAACAACTAAAATGGTCAGGATTGGTTGTGCTTTGGAATGTTTCCTACACCATTGGTACTTTGCATCACTCCTGCTATCAGCTCATTGTGATCAATTCTGTTAGAATAAGTTACACTTTTTGCATATAAACCATATGAAAATTTTATTTCAAATGTCAAGCATTGCCAAGTATTTGATATTAACACCAATGTTAAGAAGAAGATATACAGGAAAGTCTTACAATACTGTATTAAATTACAAGAGTTGAACCCTTTAATTCTGCACATGTACATATTTGGCTTTGAAAAAAAACATGGAATTGATGCCTCTAGCCTTGTCACTTTCCTGCA